>NC_135136.1:17878787-18181818 GCF_051014445.1 Colletes latitarsis
CAAAACCAGAAAAAAACCCAGGATCTTGTCAACGAGTATGTGAAGTGTGCGAAAGCATGAGTCTGATGAGGGCTAATCCCAGACCTATCCCAGACCTAACATGCGTTATCCTCTAAAATATTTATCAAGACCAGGTTTAATTGACAGTTTCAGTGTGGTACCACATTACTACGTGAGCCAAACCGGAAAAAACCCAGGATCCGTTCAACAAGTATGTGAAGAATGCGAAAGTATGAGTGTGATGAGTGAAAATCCCAGGCCTGACCTAGACCTAGCATGCGTTATCCTCTAAAAGATTGAGCGAAACCAGGTTCAATGGACTGTTTCTGTGTGGTTCAACACTACTATGGGATCCAAACCAGAAAAAACCCAGGATCTGTTCAACAAGTATGTGAAAACCGCGAAAGTATGAGCCTGATGAGGGCAAATCCCAGACCTATCCCAGACCTAACTTGCGTTGTCCTCTAAAGTATTGATGGAAACCAGGTTTAATAGACTGTTTCAGTGTTGTACTTCATTACTACGTGATGCAATCCAGAAAAAGCCCAGGATCTAGCCATCAAGTATGAGAAATATGCGAAAGTATGAGCCTGATGAGAGCAAATCCCAGACCTAACCTAGACCTAACATGAATTATTCTCTAAAATATTGGTCGAAACCAGGCTTAATTGACTGTTTCAGTGTGGTCCCACATTACTACGTGACCCAAACCAGAAAAAACCCAGGATCCGTTCAACAAGTATGTGAAGAATGCGAAAGTATGAGTCTGATGTGTGAAAAAACCAGGCCCGACCTAGACCTAACATGCGTTATCCTCTAAAATATTAATCGAAACAAGGTTTAATCGACTGTTTCAGTGTGGAACCACATTACTACGTGATCAAAACCAGAAAAAAACCCAGGATCTTGTCAACGAGTATGTGAAGTGTGCGAAAGCATGAGTCCGATGAGGGCTAATCCCAGACCTATCCCAGACCTAGCTTGCGTTATCCTCTAAAATATTGATCGAAACCAGGTTTAATTGACTGTTTTAGTGTGGTACCACATTACTACGTGATCCAAACCAGAAAAATCCCAGGATCTGTTTAACAAGTATGTGAAAAACGCGAAACTGTGAGCCTGATGAGGGCAAATCTTAGACGTAACCCAGACCTAAGATGCGTTATCCTCTAAAATATTTATCCAGAACAGGTTTCATTGAATGTTTCAGTGTGGTACCACTTTACTACGTGATCCAATCCAGAAATTGCCCAGGATCTAGCCATGAAGTATGAGAAATATGCGATAGTAAGAGCCTGATGAGGGCAAATCCTAGACCTATCCCAGACCTAACATGAATTATTCTCTAAAGTATTGGTCGAAACCAGGTTTAATTGACTGTTTCAGTGTGGTCCCACTTTACTACGTGATCCAAAGCAGAAAAGCCCTCGATCAGGTCAACATGCATGTCAAAACTGCGAAAGTATGACACTGATGAGGGCAAATCCCAGACCTATCCCAGACCTAACATGCGTTACCCTCAAAAATATTGATCGAAACCAGGTTTAATCGAGTGTTTCAGTGTGGTACCACATTACTACGTGATCCAAACCAGAAAAAAACCCTGGAGCTGTTCAACAAGTACGTGAAGAATGCGAAAGTATGTGTCTGATGAGGGCAAATCCTAGACCTTACCCTGACCTAACATGCGTTATCCTCTAAAATATTTATCAAGACCAGGTTCAATTGAATGTTTCAGTGTGGTACCACATTACTACGTGATCCAAACCAGTAAAAGCACAGGATCCGTTCAACAAGTATATGAAGAATGCGAAAGTATGAGTCTGATGAGGGCAAATCCCAGGCCTAACCTAGACCTAACATGCGTTATGCTCATATATATTGATCGAAACCAGGTTTGATCGACTGTTTCAGTGTGCTACTAAATTAGTACGTGATCCAATCCACAAAAAGCCCAGAATCTGCCCATTAAGTATGAGAAATATGCGAAAGTACGAGCCTGATGAGAGCAAATCCCAGGCCTAACCTAGACCTAACATGCGTTATCCTCAAAAATATTTATCAAGACCAGGTTTAATTGAATGTTTCAGTGTGGTACCACACTACTGCGTGATCCAAACCAGAAATAACCCAGGATCTGTTCAACAAGTATGTGAAAAATGCGAAAGTATGATCCTGACGAGGGCAAATCCCAGACCTATCCCAGACCTAAATTGCGTTATCCTCTAAAATATTGATCGAAACCAGGTATATTGGAATGTTTCAGTGTGGTACCACTTTACTACGTGATCCAAAGCAGAAAAAACACAGGATCCGTTCAACAAGTATATGAAGAATGCGAAAGTATGAGTCTGATGAGGGCAAATCCCAGGCCTAACCTAGACCTAGCATGCGTTATGCTCATATATATTGATCGAAACCAGGTTTAATCGACTGTTTCAGTGTGCTACTAAATTACTACGTGATCCAATCCACAAAAAGCCCAGAATCTGCCCATCAAGTATGAGAAATATGCGAAAGTACGAGCCTGATGAGAGCAAATCCCAGACCTAACCTAGACCTAACATGCGTTATGCTCAAAAATATTGATCGAAACCAGGTTTAATCGACTGTTTCAGTGTGGTACCACATTACTACGTGATCCAAACCGGAAAAAAACCCAGGATCTGTTCAACAAGTATGTGAAGTATGCGAAAGTATGAGTCTGATGAGGGCAAATCCCAGGCCTAACCCAGACCTAGCTTGCGTTGTCCTCTAAAATATTGATGGAAACCAGGTTTAATTGACTGTTTCAGTGTTGCACTACATTACTACGTGATGCAATCCAGAAAAAGCCCAGGATCTAGCCATGAAGTATGAGAAATATGCGAAAGTATGAGCCTGATGAGGGCAAATCCTAGACCTAACCCAGACTTAACATGCGTTATCCTCTAAAATATTGATCGAAACCAGGTTTAATTGACTGTTTCAGTGTGGTGCCACATTAATACGTGATCCAAACCAGAAAAAAACCTAGGATCTGTTCAACAAGTATGTGAAGTATGCGAAAGTATGAGTCTGATGAGGGCTAATCCCAGGCCTAACCTAGACATAACATGCGTTATCCTGTAAAATATTGATCGAAACCAGGTTGAGTGGACTGTTTCAGTGTGGTACCACACTACTGCGTGATCCAAACCAGAAAAAACCCAGGATCTGTTCAACAAGTATGTGAAAAATGCGAAAGTATGAGTCTGATGAGTGAAAGTCCCAGGACTAACCTAGACCTAACATGCGTTATCCTCAATAATATTGATCGAAACAAGGTTTAATCGACTGTGTCAGTGTGGCACCGCATTACTAAGTAATCCAAACCAGAAAAAAAACCAGGATCTGTTCAGCGAGTATGTGAAGTGTGCGAAACTATGAGTCTGATGAGGGCAAATCCCAGAACTATCCCATACCTAACATGCGTTATCCTCTAAAATAGTGATCGAAACCAGGGTTAATTGACTGTTTCAGTGTGGTTCTACATTACTACGTGATCCAATCCAGAAATAGCCCAGGATCTAGCCATCAATTATGAGAAATATGCGAAAGTATGAGCCTGATGAGGGCAATTCCTAGACCTAACACAGACCTAACATGCGTTATCCTCAAAAATATTGATCGAAACCAGGTTTAATGGACTGTTTCAGTGTGGTACCACATTACTACGTGATCCAAACTAGAAAAAACCCAGGATCTGTTCAACAAGTATGTGATGAATGCGAAAGTATGAGTCTGATGAGTGAAAATCCCAGGCCTAACCTAGACCTAACATGCGTTATCCTCAAAAATATAGATCGAACCCAGGTTTAATCGACTGTTTCAGTGTGGTACCACACTACTACGTGATCCAAACTAGAAAAAACCCAGGATCTGTTCAACAAGTATGTGAAAAACGCGAAAGTATGACCCTGATGAGGGCACATCCCAGGCCTAACCTAGACCTAACATGCATTATCCTCTAAAATATTGATCGATACCAGGTTTAATGGACTGTTTCAGTGTGGTACCACATTACTATGTGATCCAACCCAGAAAAAACCCAGGATCTGTTCAAGAAGTATGTGAAAAAGGCGAAAGTATGAGCCTGATGAGGGCGAATCCCAGACCTATCCCAGACCTAACTTGCGTTATCCTCTAAAATATTGATCGAAACCAAGTTTAATGGAATGTTTCAGTGTGGTACCACATTACTACGTGATCCAAACCAGTAAAAACACAGGATCCGTTCAACAAGTATATGAAGAATGCGAAAGTATGAGTCTGATGAGGGCAAATCCCAGGCCTAACCTAGACATAACATGCGTTATCCTGTAAAATATTGATCGAAACCAGGTTGAGTGGACTGTTTCAGTGTGGTACCGCACTACTGCGTGATCCAAACCAGAAAAGACCCAGGATCTGTTCAACAAGTATGTGAAAAATGCGAAAGTATGTGTCTGATGAGTGAAAATCCCAGGCCTAACCTAGACCTAACATGCGTTATCCTCTAAAATATTGATCGATACCAGGTTTAATGGACTGTTTCAGTGTGGTACCACATTACTACGTGATCCAAACCAGAAAAAACCGAGATCTGTTCAACAAGTATGTGAAAAACGCGAAAGTATGAGCCTGATGAGGGCGTATCCCAGACTTATCCCAGACCTAACTTGCGTTATCCTCTAAAATATTGATCGAAACCAGGTTTACTTTGCTGTTTCAGTGTGGTAACACATTACTACCTGATCCAATCCAGAAATAGCCCAGGATCTAGCCATGAATTATGAGAAATATGCGAAAGTATGAGCCTGATGAGGGCAAATCCTAGACCTAACCCAGACCTAACATGCGTTATCCACTAAAATATTTGTCATGACCAGGTTTAATTGAATGTTTCAGTGTGGTACCACATTACTACGTCATCCAAACCAGAAATAGCCCAGGATCTAGCCATGAAGTATGAAAAATATGCGAAAGTATGAGGCTGATGAGGGCAAATCCTAGACATAACCCAGACCTAACATGCGTTATCCTCTAAAATATTTATCAAGACCAGGTTTAATTGATTGTTTCAGTGTGGTACCACATTACTACGTGATCCACACCAGAAAAAACCCAGGATCCGTTCAAGAAGAATGTGAAAAATGCGAAAGTATGTGTCTGATGAGTGAAAATCTCAGGGCTAACCTAGACCTAACATGCGCTATCCTCTAAAATATTGATCGAGACCAGGTTTAATTGACCGTTTTAGTGTGGTACCACATTACTACGTGATCCAAAGCAGAAAAGCCCTTGATCAGGTAAACATGCATGTCAAAACTGCGAAAGTATGACCCTGATGAGGGCAAATCCCAGACCTATCCCAGACCTAACATGCGTTATCCTCAAAAATATTGATCGAAACCAGGTTTAATCGACTGTTTCAGTGTGGTACCACATTACTACGTGATCCAAACCAGTAAAAACACAGGATCCGTTCAACAAGTATATGAAGAATGCGAAAGTATGAGTCTGATGAGGGCAAATCCCAGGCCTAACCTAGACCTAACATGCGTTATCCTCTAAAATATTGATCGATACCAGGTTTAATGGACTGTTTCAGTGTGGTACCACATTACTATGTGATCCAAACCAGAAAAAACCCAGGATCTGTTCAAGAAGTATGTGAAAAACGCGAAAGTATGAGCCTGATGAGGGCAAATCGCAGGCCTAACCTAGACCTAACATGCGTTATGCTCAAAAATATTGATCGAAACCAGGTTTAATGGACTGTTTCAGTGTGGTACTATATTACTACGTGATGCAATCCAGAAATAGCCCAGGATCTAGCCATGAATTATGAGAAATATGCGAAAGTATGAGCCTGATGAGGGCAATTCCTAGACCTAACCCAGACCTAACATGCGTTATCCTCAAAAATATTGATCGAAACCAGGTTTAATGGACTGTTTCAGTGTGGTACCACATTACTACGTGATCCAAACTAGAAAAAACCCGGGATCTGTTCAACAAGTATCTGATGAATGCGAAAGTATGAGTCTGATGACCGAAAATCCCAGGCCTAACCTAGACCTAACATGCGTTATGCTCAAAAATATTTATCGAAACCAGGTTTAATCGACGGTTTCAGTGTGGTACCACATTAATACGTGATCCAAACCAGAAAAAAACCTAGGATCTGTTCAACAAGTATGTGAAGTATGCGAAAGTATGAGTCTGATGAGGGCTAATCCCAGGCCTAACCTAGAAATAACATGCGTTATCCTGTAAAATATTGATCGAAACCAGGTTGAGTGGACTGTTTCAGTGTGGTACCGCACTACTGCGTGATCCAAACCAGAAAAGACCCAGGATCTGTTCAACAAGTATGTGAAAAATGCGAAAGTATGATCCTGACGAGAGCAAATCCCAGACCTATCCCAGACCTAACTTGCGTTGTCCTCTAAAATATTGATGGAAACCAGGTTTAATTGACTGTTTCAGTGTGGTACTACATTACTACGTGATGCAATCCAGAAATAGCCCAGGACTTAGCCATCAATTATGAGAAATATGCGAAAGTATGACCCTGATGAGGGCAAATCCCAGACCTAACCTAGACCTAACATGCATTATCCTCAAAAATATTGATCGAAACCAGGTTTAATGGACTGTTTCAGTGTGGTACTACATTACTACGTGATGCAATCCAGAAATAGCCCAGGATCTAGCCATGAATTATGAGAAATATGCGAAAGTATGAGCCTGATGAGGGCAATTCCAAAGACCTAACCCAGACCTAACATGCGTTATCCTCAAAAATATTGATCGAAACCAGGTTTAATGGACTGTTTCGGTGTGGTACCACATTACTACGTGATCGAAACTAGAAAAAACCCAGGATCTGTTCAACAACTATGTGATGAATGCGAAAGTATGAGTCTGATGAGTGAAAATCCCAGGCCTATCCTAGACCTAACATGCGTTATCCTCAAAAATATAGATCGAACCCAGGTTTAATCGACTGTTTCAGTGTGGTACCACACTACTACGTGATCCAAACTAGAAAAAACCCAGGATCTGTTCAACAAGTATGTGAAAAACGCGAAAGTATGAGCCTGATGAGGGCGAATCCCAGACCTATCCCAGACCTAACTTGCGTTATCCTCTAAAATATAAATCGGAACCAGGTTTAATGGAATGTTTCAGTGTGGTACCACTTTACTACGTGATCCAAAGCAGAAAAAACCCTCGATCAGGTCAACAAGTATGTGAAAAACGCGAAAGTATGACCCTGATGAGGGCACATCCCAGGCCTAACCTAGACCTAACATGCATTATCCTCTAAAATATTGATCGATACCAGGTTTAATGGACTGTTTCAGTGTGGTACCACATTACTATGTGATCCAAACCAGAAAAAACCCAGGATCTGTTCAAGAAGTATGTGAAAGACGCGAAAGTATGAGCCTGATGAGGGCAAATCGCAGGCCTAACCTAGACCTAACATGCGTTATGCACAAAAATATTTATCGAAACCATGTTTAATCGACTGTTTCAGTGTGGTACCACATTAATACGTGATCCAAACCAGAAAAAAACCTAGGATCTGTTCAACAAGTATGTGAAGTATGCGAAAGTATGAGTCTGATGAGGGCTAATCCCAGGCCTAACCTAGACATAACATGCGTTATCCTGTAAAATATTGATCGAAACCAGGTTGAGTGGACTGTTTCAGTGTGGTACCACACTACTGCGTGATCCAAACCAGAAAAAACCCAGGATCTGTTCAACAAGTATGTGAAAAATGCGAAAGTATGATCCTGACGAGGGCAAATCCCAGACCTATCCCAGACCTAACTTGCGTTGTCCTCTAAAATATTGATGGAAACCAGGTTTAATTGACTGTTTCAGTGTGGTACTACATTACTACGTGATGCAATCCAGAAATAGCCCAGGATTTAGCCATGAATTATGAGAAATATGCGAAAGTATGACCCTGATGAGGGCAAATCCCAGGCCTAACGTAGACCAAGCATGCGTTATCCTCTAAAATATTGATCGAAACCAGGTTTAATGGACTGTTTCAGTGTGGTACCACAATACAGCGCGAACCAAACCAGAAAAAACCCAGGATCTGTTCAACATGTATGTGAAAAATGCGAAAATATGTCCCTGATGAGGGCAAATCCCAGACCTATCCCAGACCTAACTTGCGTTGTCTTCTAAAATATTGATCAAAACCAGGTTTACTTGACTGTTTCAGTGTGGTAACACATGACTACGTGATCCAAACCTGAAAAAACCCAGGATCTGTTCAAGAAGATTGTGAAATATGCGAAAGTATGAGTCTGATGAGGGCAAATCCCAGGCCTAACCTAGACATAACATGCGTTATCCTCTAAAATATTGATCGAAACCAGGTTTAATCGACTGTTTCAGTGTGGTACCACATTACAGCGCGAACCAAACCAGAAAAAACCCAGGATCTGTTCAACAAGTATGTGAAGTATGCGAAAGTATGAGTCTGATGAGGGCTAATCCCAGGCCTAACCTAGACATAACATGCGTTATCCTGTAAAATATTGATCGAAACCAGGTTGAGTGGACTGTTTCAGTGTGGTACCATATTACTACGTGATCCAAACCAGTAAGAACACAGGATCCGTTCATCAAGTATGTGAAGAATGCGAAAGTATGAGTCTGATGTGTGAAAATCCCAGACCTATCCCAGACCTAACATGCGTTATCTTCTAAAATAGTGATCGAAACCAGAGTTAGTTGACTGCTTCAGTGTGGTTCTACATTACTACGTGATCCAATCCAGAAAAGCCCAGGATCTAGCAATCAAGTATGAGAAATATGCGAAAGAATGAGCCTGATGAGAGCAAATCCCAGACCTAACCTAGACCTAACATGTGTTATCCTCAAAAATATTGATGGAAACCAGGTTTAATTGACTGTTTCAGTGTGGTACCACATTACTATGTGATCCAAACCTGAAAAAACCCAGGATCTGTTCAAGAAGATTGTGAAATATGCGAAAGTATGAGTCTGATGAGGGCAAATCCCAGGCCTAACCTAGACATAACATGCGTTATCCTCTAAAATATTGATCGAAACCAGGTTTAATCGACTGTTTCAGTGTGGTACCACATTACAGCGCGAACCAAACCAGAAAAAACCCAGGATCTGTTCAACATGTATGTGAAAAATGCGAAAATATGTCCCTGATGAGGGCAAATCCCAGACCTATCCCAGACCTAACTTGCGTTGTCTTCTAAAATATTGATCAAAACCAGGTTTACTTGACTGTTTCAGTGTGGTAACACATTACTACGTGATCCAATCCAGAAATAGCCCAGGATCTAGCCATGAAGTATGAGAAATATGCGAAAGTATGAGCCGGATGAGGGCAAATCCCAGACCTAACCCAGACCTAACATGCGCTATCCAGTAAAATATTTATCAAGACCAGGTTTAATTGAATGTTTCAGTGTGGTACCACATTACTACGTGAATCAATCCAGTAAAAACACAGGATCCGTTCAACAAGTATGTGAAGAATGCGAAAGTATGACCCTGATGAGTGAAAATCCCAGGACTAACCTAGACCTAACATGCGTTATCCTCAATAATATTGATCGAAACCAGGTTTAATCGACTGTGTCAGTGTAGTACCGCACTACTACGTGATCCAAACCAGAAAAAAACCCGGGATCTGTTCAACGAGTATGTGAAGTGTGCGAAAGTATGAGTCTGATGAGGGCAAATCCCAGAACTATCCCAGACCTAACATGCGTTATCCTCTAAGATAGTGATCGAAACCAGGGTTAATTCACAGTTTCAGTGTGGTTCTACATTACTACGTGATCGAATTCAGAAAAAGCCCAGGATCTAGCCATCAAGTATGAGAAATATGCGAAAGAATGAGCCTGATGAGAGCAAATCCCAGACCTAACCTAGACCTAACATGTGTTATCCTCAAAAATATTGATGGAAACCAGGTTTAATTGACTGTTTCAGTGTGGTACCACATTACTATGTGATCCAAACCTGAAAAAACCCAGGATCTGTTCAAGAAGATTGTGAAATATGCGAAAGTATGAGTCTGATGAGGGCAAATCCCAGGCCTAACCTAGACATAACATGCGTTATCCTCAAAAATATTGATCGAAACCAGGTTTAATGGACTGTTTCAGTGTGGTACCACATTACTACGTGATCCAATCCAGAAAGAGCCCAGGATCTGTTCAACAAGTATGTGAAGTATGCGAAAGTATGAGTCTGATGTGGGCGAATCCCAGACCTATCCCAGACCTAAATTGCGTTATCCTCTAAAATATTGATCGAAACCAGGTTCAATGGACTGTTTCAGTGTGGTACCACATTACTACGTGATCCAAGCCAGAAAAAACCGACGATCTGTTCAACAAGTATGTGAAAATCGCGTTAGTATGAGCCTGATGAGGGCGAATCCCAGACTTATCCCAGACCTAACTTGCGTTATCCTGTAAAATATTGATCGAAACCAGGTTTAATCGACTGTTTCAGTGTGGTACCACATTACTGCGCGATCCAAACCAGAAAAAACCCAGGATCTGTTCAACATGTATGTGAAAAATGCGAAAGTATGCCCCTGATGAGGGCGAATCCCAGACCTATCCCAGACCTAACTTGCGTTATCCTGTAAAATATTGATCGAAACCAGGTTTAATGGACTGTTTCAGTGTGGCACCACATTACTACGTGATCCAAAGCAGAAAAAACCCTCGATCAGGTCAACATGTATGTTAAAACTGCGAAAGTATGACCCTGATGAGGGCAAATCCCAGGCCTAACCTAGACCTAACATGCGTTATCCTCAAAAATATTGATCGAAACCAGGTTTAATCAACTGTTTCAGTGTGGTACCACATTACTACGTGATCCAAACCAGAAAAAAACCCAGGAGTTGTTCAACAAGTACGTAAAGAATGCGAAAGTATGTGTCTGATGAGGGCAAATCCCAGGCCTAACCTAGACCTAACATGCGTTATCTTCTAAAATATCGATTGAAACCAGGTTTAATGGATTGTTCCCGTGTGGTACCACATTACTATGTGATCCAAACCAGAAAAAGCCCAGCATCTAGCCATGAAGTATGAAAAATATGCGAAAGTATGAGCCTGATGAGGGCGAATCCCAGACTTATCCCAGACCTAACTTGCGTTATCCTCTTAACTATTAATCGGAACCAGGTTTAATGGAATGTTTCAGTGTGGTACCACATTACTACGTGATCCAAACCAGAAAAAACCCAGGATCAGTTCAACAAGTATGTGAAAAACGCGAAAGTATGAGCCTGATGAGGGCGAATCCCAGACCTATCCCAGACCTAACTTGCGTTATCCTCAAAAATATTGATCGAAACCAGGTTTAGTTGACTGTTTCAGCGTGGTACCACATTACTACGTGATACAATCCAGAAATAGCCCAGGATCTAGTCATGATGTATGAGAAAGATGCGAAAGTATGAGCATGATGAGGGCAAATTCTAGAACTGACCCAGACCTAACATGCGTTATCCTCTAAAATATTGATCGACACCAGGTTGAATTGACTGTTTTAGTGTGGTACCACATTACTACGTGATCCAAAGCAGAAAAAACCCTGGATTAGGTCAACATGTATGTTAAAACTGCGAAAGTATGACCCTGATGAGGCCAAATCCCAGAACTATCCCAGACCTAACTTGCGTTATCCTCCAAAATATTTATCCAGACCAGTTTTCATTGAATGTTTCAGTGTGGTACCACATTACTACGTGATCCAATCCAGAAAAAACCCAGGATCCGTTCAACAAGTACGTGAAGAATGCGAAAGTATGAGTCTGATGAGTGAAAATCCCAGACCTAACCTAGACCTAACAGGCGTTATCCTCAAAAATATTGATCGAAACCTGGTTTAATCGACTGTTTCATTGTGGTACCACATTACTATGTGATCCAAACCAGAAAATAACCCAGGATCTGTTCAACGAGTATGTGAAGTGTGCGAAAGTATGAGTCTGATGAGGTCAAATCCCAGACCAATCCCAGACTTAACTTGCGTTATCCTCTAAGATATTGATCGAAACCAGGTTTAATGGACTGTTTCAGTGTGGTACCACACTACTACGTGATACAAACCAGAAAAAACCCAGGATCTGTTCAACAAGTATGTGAAAAACGCGAAAGTATGAGCCTGATGAGGGCGAATCCCAGACCTATGCCAGACCTAACTTGCGTTATCTTCTAAAATATTGATCGAAACCAGGTTTAATTGACTGTTTCAGCGTGGTATCACAATACTACGTGATACAATCCAGAAATAGCCCAGGATCTAGCCATGATGTATGAGAAAGTTGCGAAAGTATGAGCATGATGAGGGCAAATTCTAGACCTGACCCAGACCTAACATGCGTTATCCTCTAAAATATTTATCAAGACCAGGTTTAATTGAATGTTTCAGTGTGGTACCACATTACTACGTGAACCAGACCAGAAAAAACCCAGGTTCCGTTCTACAAGTATGTGAAGAATGCGAAAGTATGAGTCTGATGAGTGAAAATCCCAGGCCTAACCTAGACCTAACATGCGTTATCATCAAAAATATTGATCGAAACCAGGTTTAATTGACTGTTTTAGTGTGGTACCACATTACTACGTGATCCACACCAGAAAAAACCCAGGATCCGTTCAACAAGTATGTGAAAAACGCGAAAGTATGAGCCTGATGAGGGCAAATCCCAGACCTATCCCAGACCTAACTTGCGTTGTCCTCTATAATATTGATGGAAACCAGGTTTCATTGACTGTTTCAGTGTGGTACTACATTACTACGTGATGCAATCCAGAAAACGCCCAGGATCCGTTCAACAAGTATGTGAAGAAAGCGAAAGTGTGAGTCTGATGAGGGCTAATCCCAGACCTATCCCAGACCTAACATGCGTTATCCTCAAAAATATTGATCGAAACCAGGTTTAATCGACTGTTTCAGTGTGGTACCACATTACTACGTGATCCAAACTAGAAAAAAATCCAGGATCTCGTCAACGAGTATGTGAAGTGTGCGAGAGTATGAGTCTGATGAGGGCTAATCCCAGACCTATCCCAGACCTAACATGCGTTATCCTCTAAAATACTTATCAAGACCAGGTTTCATTGAATGTTTCAGTGTGGTACCACTTTACTACGTGATCCAATCCAGAAATAGCCCAGGATCTAGCCATGAAGTATGAGAAATATGCGAAAGTATGAGCCTGATGAGGGCAAGTCCTAGACCTAACCCAGACCTAACATGCGTTATTCTCTAAAATAATTATCAAGACCAGGTTTAATTGAATGTTTCAGTGTGGTACCACATTTCTACATGTTCCAAACCAGACAAAACCCAGGATCCGTTCAACAAGTATGTGAAAAACGCGAAAGTATGAGCCTGATGAGGGCGAATCCCAGACCTATGCCAGACCTAACTTGCGTTATCCTCTAAAATGTTGATCGAAACCAGGTTTAATTGACTGTTTCAGCGTGGCACCACATTACTACGTGATACAATCCAGAAACAGCCCAAGATCTAGCCATGAAGTATGAGAGATATGCGAAAGTATGAGCCTGCAGAGGGCAAATCCTAGACCTAACCCAAACCTAAGATGCGTTATCCACTAAAATATTTATCAAGACCAGGTTTAATTGATTGTTTCAGTGTAGACCCACATTACTACGTGATCCAAACCAGAAAAAACCCAGGATCCGTTCAACAAGTATGCGAACAATGCGAAAGTATGAGTCTGATGAGTTTAAATCCCAGGCCTGACCTAGACCTAACATGCGTTATCCTCAAAAATATTGAGCGAAACCAGGTTTGATGGACTGTTTCAGTGTGGTACCACACTACTACGGGATCCAAACCAGAAAAAACCCAGGATCTGTTCAACAAGTATGTGAAGTGTGCGAAAGTATGAGTCTGATGAGGTCAAATCCCAGACCAATCCCAGACTTAACTTGCGTTATCCTCTAAAATATTGATCGAAACCAGGTTTAATCGACTGTTTCAGTGTGCTACCACATTACTACGTGATCCAAACCAGAAAAAACCCAGGATCCGTTCCACAAGTATGTGAAGAATGCGAAAGTATGAGTCTGATGAGTGAAAATCCCAGGCCTAACCTAGACCTAACATGCGTTATCCTCAAAAATATTGAGCGAAACCAGGTTTGATGGACTGTTTCAGTGTGGTACCACACTTCTACGGGATCGAAACCAGAAAAAACCCAGGATCCGTTCGACAAGTATGTGAAGTGTGCGAAAGTATCAGTCTGATGAGTGAAAATCCCAGGGCTAACCTAGACCTAACATGCGTTATCCTCTAAAATATTGATCCAAACCAGGTTTAATGGACTGTTTCAGTGTGGTACCACACTACTACGTGATACAAACCAGAAAAAACCCAGGATCTGTTCAACAAGTATGTGAAAAACGCGAAAGTATGAGCCTGATGAGGGCGAATTCCAGACCTATGCCAGACCTAACTTGCGTTATCCTCTAAAATATTGATCGAAACCAGGTTTAATTGACTGTTTCAGCGTGGTACCACATTACTACGTGTTCCAAACCAGAAAAAACCCAGGATCAGTTCAACAAGTATGAGAAGAATGCGAAAGTATGAGTCTGATGAGTGAAAATCCCAGGCCTAACCTAGACCTAACATGCGTTATCCTCAAAAATATTGATCGAAACCTGATTTAATCGACTGTTTCAGTGTGGTACCACATTACTATGTGATCCAAACCAGAAAGCAACCCAGGATCTGTTCAACGAGTATGTGAAGTGTGCGAAAGTATGAGTCTGATGAGGTCAAATCCCAGAACAATCCCAGGCTTAACTTGCGTTGTCCTCTAAAATATTGATCGAAACCAGGTTTAATTGACTGTTTCAGCGTGGTACCACATTACTACGTGATACAATCCAGAAACAGCCCAGGATCTAGCCATGAAGTATGAGAGATATGCGAAAGTATGAGCCTGCTGAGGGCAAATCCTAGACCTAACCCAAACCTAACATGCGTTATCCTCTAAAATATTTATCAAGACCAGGTTTAATCGACTGTTTCAGTGTGGTACCACATTACTATGTGATCCAAACCAGAAAATAACCCAGGATCTGTTCAACGAGTATGTGAAGTGTGCGAAAGTATGAGTCTGATGAGGGTAAATCCCATACCTATCCCAGACCTAACATGCGTTATCCTCTAAAATATTTATCAAGACCAGGTTTAATTGATTGTTTCAGTGTGGACCCACATTACTACGTGATCCAAACCAGAAAAAACCCAGGATCCGTTCTATAAGTATGTGAAGAATGCGAAAGTATGAGTCTGATGAGTGAAAATCCCAGGCCTAACCTAGACCTAACATGCGTTATCCTCAAAAATATTGATCGAAACCTTGTTTAATCGACTGTTTCAGTGTGGTACCACATTACTATGTCATCCAAACCAGAAAGTAACCCAGGATCTGTTCAACGAGTATGTGAAGTGTGCGAAAGTATGAGTCTGATGAGGTCAAATCCCAGACCTATCCCAGACTTAACTGGCGTTATCCTCTAAAATATTGATCGAACCAGGTTTAATCGACTGTTTCAGTGTGCTACCACATTACTACGTGATCCAAACCAGAAAAAACCCAGGATCCGTTCCACAAGCATGTGAAGAATGCGAAAGTATGAGTCTGATGAGTGAAAATCCCAGGCCTAACCAAGACCTAACATGCGTTATCCTCAAAAATATTGATCGAAACCTGATTTAATCGACTGTTTCAGTGTGGTACCACATTACTATGTGATCCAAACCAGAAAGCAACCCAGGATCTGTTCAACGAGTATGTGAAGTGTGCGAAAGTATGAGTCTGATGAGGTCAAATCCCAGAACAATCCCAGACATAACTTGCGTTATCCTCTAAAATATTGATCGAAACCAGGTTTAATCGACTGTTTCAGTGTGGTACCACATTACGACGTGATCCAAACCAGAAAAAACCCAGGATCAGTTCAACAAGTATGAGAAGAATGCGAAAGTATGAGTCTGATGAGTGAAAATCCCAGGGCTAACCTAGACCTAACATGCGTTATCCTCTAAAATATTGATCCAAACCAGGTTTAATGGACTGTTTCAGTGTGGTACCACACTACTCCGTGATACAAACCAGAAAAAACCCAGGATCTGTTCAACAAGTATGTGAAAAACGCGAAAGTATGAGCCTGATGAGGGCGAATTCCAGACCTATGCCAGACCTAACTTGCGTTATCCTCTAAAATATTGATCGAAACCAGGTTTAATTGACTGTTTCAGCGTGGTACCACATTACTACGTGATACAATCCAGAAACAGCCCAGGATCTAGCCATGAAGTATGAGAAATATGCGAAAGTATGAGCCTGATGAGAGCAAATCCCAGAACTAACCTAGACCTAACATGAATTATTCTCTAAAATATTGATCGAAACCAGGTTTAATCGACTGTTTCAGTGCGGTACCACATTACTACGTGATCCAAACCAGAAAAAACCCAGGATCCGTTCCACAAGCATGTGAAGAATGCGAAAGTATGAGTCTGATGAGTGAAAATCCCAGGCCTAACCAAGACCTAACATGCGTTATCCTCAAAAATATTGATCGAAACCTGATTTAATCGACTGTTTCAGTGTGGTACCACATTACTATGTGATCCAAACCAGAAAGCAACCCAGGATCTGTTCAACGAGTATGTGAAGTGTGCGAAAGTATGAGTCTGATGAGGTCAAATCCCAGAACAATCCCAGACTTAACTTGCGTTATCCTCTAAAATATTGATCGAAACCAGGTTTAATCGACTGTTTCAGTGTGGTACCACATTACGACGTGATCCAAACCAGAAAAAACCCAGGATCTGTTCAACAAGTATGTGAAAAACGCGAAAGTATGAGCCTGATGAGGGCGAATTCCAGACCTATGCCAGACCTAACTTGCGTTATCCTCTAAAATATTGATCGAAACCAGGTTTAATTGACTGTTTCAGCGTGGTACCACATTACTACGTGATACAATCCAGAAACAGCCCAGGATCTAGCCATGAAGTATGAGAAATATGCGAAAGTATGAGCCTGATGAGAGCAAATCCCAGAACTAACCTAGACCTAACATGAATTATTCTCTAAAATATTGATCGAAACCAGGTTTAATCGACTGTTTCAGTGCGGTACCACATTACTACGTGATCCAAACCAGAAAAAACCCAGGATCCGTTCCACAAGCATGTGAAGAATGCGAAAGTATGAGTCTGATGAGTGAAAATCCCAGGCCTAACCAAGACCTAACATGCGTTATCCTCAAAAATATTGATCGAAACCTGATTTAATCGACTGTTTCAGTGTGGTACCACATTACTATGTGATCCAAACCAGAAAGCAACCCAGGATCTGTTCAACGAGTATGTGAAGTGTGCGAAAGTATGAGTCTGATGAGGTCAAATCCCAGAACAATCCCAGACTTAACTTGCGTTATCCTCTAAAATATTGATCGAAACCAGGTTTAATCGACTGTTTCAGTGTGGTACCACATTACGACGTGATCCAAACCAGAAAAAACCCAGGATCAGTTCAACAAGTATGAGAAGAATGCGAAAGTATGAGTCTGATGAGTGAAAATCCCAGGGCTAACCTAGACCTAACATGCGTTATCCTCTAAAATATTGATCCAAACCAGGTTTAATGGACTGTTTCAGTGTGGTACCACACTACTCCGTGATACAAACCAGAAAAAACCCAGGATCTGTTCAACAAGTATGTGAAAAACGCGAAAGTATGAGCCTGATGAGGGCGAATTCCAGACCTATGCCAGACCTAACTTGCGTTATCCTCTAAAATATTGATCGAAACCAGGTTTAATTGACTGTTTCAGCGTGGTACCACATTACTACGTGATACAATCCAGAAACAGCCCAGGATCTAGCCATGAAGTATGAGAAATATGCGAAAGTATGAGCCTGATGAGAGCAAATCCCAGAACTAACCTAGACCTAACATGAATTATTCTCTAAAATATTGATCGACACCAGGTTTAATCGACTGTTTCAGTGCGGTAACACATTACTATGTGATCCAAACCAGAAAAAACCCAGGATCTGTTCAACAAGTATGTGAAAAACTCGAAACTGTGAGCCTGATGAGGGCGAATCTTAGACCTAACCTTGACCTAACATGCGTTATCCTCTAAAATATTGAGCGAAACCAGGTTTGATGGACTGTTTCAGTGTGGTACCACA
The DNA here is from genome assembly GCF_051014445.1 of Colletes latitarsis. Taxonomy (NCBI): domain Eukaryota; kingdom Metazoa; phylum Arthropoda; class Insecta; order Hymenoptera; family Colletidae; genus Colletes; species Colletes latitarsis. Next base: position 17,897,094 of record NC_135136.1, read on the forward strand.
CTTCTACGGGATCCAAACCAGAAAAAACCCAGGATCAGTTCAACAAGTATGTGAAGTGTGCGAAAGTATCAGTCTGATGAGTGAAAATCCCAGGGCTAACCTAGACCTTACATGCGTTATCCTCTAAAATATTGAGCGAAACCAGGTTTAATGGACTGTTTCAGTGTGGTACCACACTACTACGTGATCCAAACCAGAAAAAACCCGGGATCCGTTCAACAAGTATGTGAAGTGTGCGAAAGTATGAGCAGATGAGGGCAAATCCCAGACCTAACCTTGACCTAACATGCGTTATCCTCTAAAATATTCATCCAAACCAGGTTTAATCGTCTGTTTCAGTGTGGTACCACATTACTACGTGATCCAAACCAGAAAAAACACAGGATCAGTTCAACAAGTATGAGAAGAATGCGAAAGTATGAGTCTGATGAGTGAAAATCCCAGGGCTAACCTAGACCTTACATGCGTTATCCTCTAAAATATTCATCCAAACCAGGTTTAATGGACTGATTCAGTGTGGTACCACACTACTGTGTGATACAAACCAGAAAAAACCCAGGATCTGTTCAACAAGTATGTGAAAAACTCGAAACTGTGAGCCTGGTGAGGGCAAATCTTAGACCTAACCTTGACCTAACATGCGTTATCCTCTAAAATATTCATCCAAACCAGGTTTAATCGTCTGTTTCAGTGTGGTACCACATTACTACGTGATCCAAACCAGAAAAAACACAGGATCAGTTCAACAAGTATGAGAAGAATGCGAAAGTATGAGTCTGATGAGTGAAAATCCCAGGGCTAACCTAGACCTTACATGCGTTATCCTCTAAAATATTCATCCAAACCAGGTTTAATGGACTGATTCAGTGTGGTACCACACTACTGTGTGATACAAACCAGAAAAAACCCAGGATCTGTTCAACAAGTATGTGAAAAACTCGAAACTGTGAGCCTGGTGAGGGCAAATCTTAGACCTAACCTTGACCTAACATGCGTTATCCTCTAAAATATTCATCCAAACCAGGTTTAATCGTCTGTTTCAGTGTGGTACCACATTACTACGTGATCCAAACCAGAAAAAACACAGGATCAGTTCAACAAGTATGAGAAGAATGCGAAAGTATGAGTCTGATGAGTGAAAATCCCAGGGCTAACCTAGACCTTACATGCGTTATCCTCTAAAATATTCATCCAAACCAGGTTTAATGGACTGATTCAGTGTGGTACCACACTACTGTGTGATACAAACCAGAAAAAACCCAGGATCTGTTCAACAAGTATGTGAAAAACGCGAAAGTATGAGCCTGATGAGGGCGAATCCCAGACCTATGCCAGACCTAACTTGTGTTATCCTCTAAAATATTGATCGAAACCAGGTTTAATTGACTGTTTCAGCGTGGTACCACATTACTACGTGATACAATCCAGAAACAGCCCAGGATCTAGCCATGAAGTATGAGAGATATGCGAAAGTATGAGCCTGCTGAGGGCAAATCCTAGACCTAACCCAAACCTAACATGCGTTATCCTCTAAAATATTTATCAAGACCAGGTTTAATCGACTGTTTCAGTGTGATACCACATTACTATGTGATCCAAACCAGAAAATAACCCAGGATCTGTTCAACGAGTATGTGAAGTGTGCGAAAGTATGAGTCTGTTGAGGGTAAATCCCATACCTATCCCAGACCTAACATGCGTTATCCTCTAAAATATTTATCAAGACCAGGTTTAATTGATTGTTTCAGTGTGGACCCACATTACTACGTGATCCAAACCAGAAAAAACCCAGGATCCGTTCTACAAGTATGTGAAGAATGCGAAAGTATGAGTCTGATGAGTGAAAATCCCAGGCCTAACCTAGACCTAACATGCGTTATCCTCAAAAATATTGATCGAAACCTTGTTTAATCGACTGTTTCAGTGTGGTACCACATTACTATGTCATCCAAACCAGAAAGTAACCCAGGATCTGTTCAACGAGTATGTGAAGTGTGCGACAGTATGAGTCTGATGAGGTCAAATCCCAGACCTATCCCAGACTTAACTTGCGTTATCCTCTAAAATATTGATCGAAACCAGGTTTAATCGACTGTTTCAGTGTGCTACCACATTACTACGTGATCCAAACCAGAAAAAACCCAGGATCCGTTCCACAAGTATGTGAAGAATGCGAAAGTATGAGTCTGAAGAGTGAAAATCCCAGACCTAACCTAGACCTAACATGCGTTATCCTCTAAAATATTGACCCAAACCAGGTTTAATGGACTGTTTCAGTGTGGTACCACACTACTACGTGATACAAACCAGAAAAAACCCAGGATCTGTTCAACAAGTATGTGAAAAACGCGAAAGTATGAGCCTGACGAGGGCGAATCCCAGACCTATGCCAGACCTAACTTGCGTTATCCTCTAAAATATTGATCGAAACCAGGTTTAATTGACTGCTTCAGCGTGGTACCACATTACTACGTGATACAGTCCAGAAACAGCCCAGGATCTAGCCATGAAGTATGAGAAATATGCGAAAGTATGAGCCTGATGAGGGCATATCCTAGACCTAACCCAAACCTAACATGCGTTATCATCTAAAATATTTATCAAGACCAGGTTTAATTGAATGTTTCAGTGTGGTACCACTTTACTACGTGATCCAAAGCAGAAAAAACCCTCGATCAGGTCAACATGTATGTTAAAACTGCGAAAGTACGACCCTGATGAGGGCAAATCCCAGGCATAACCTAGACCTAACTTGCGTTATCCTCTAAAATATTGATCGAAACCAGGTTTAATTCTCTGTTTCAGCGTTGTACCACATTACTATGTGATACAAACCAGAAAATAACCCAGGATCTGTTCAACGAGTATGTGAAGTGTGCGAAAGTATGAGTCTGATGAGGTCAAATCCCAGACCTATCCCAAACCTAGCTACGCGTTATCCTCTAAAATATTGATCAAAACCAGGTTTAATCGACTGTTTCAGTGTGGTACCACATTACTACGTGATCCAAACCAGAAAAAACCCAGGATCCGTCCAACAAGTATGTGAAGAATGCGAAAGTATGAGTCTGAAGAGTGAAAATCCCAGACCTAACCTAGACCTAACATGCGTTATCCTCTAAGATATTGATCCAAACCATGTTTAATGGACTGTTTCAGTGTGGTACCACACTACTACGTGATCCAAACCAGAGAAAACCCAGGATCTGTTCAACAAGTATGTGAAAAACGCGAAAGTATGAGCCAGATGAGGGCAAATCCCAGACCTATCCCAGACCTAACTTGCGTTGTCCTCTAAGATATTGATGGAAACCTGGTTTAATCGACTGTTTCAGTGTGGTACCACATTACTGCGTGATCCAAACCAGAAAAAACACAGGATCAGTTCAACAAGTGTGAGAAGAATGCGAAAGTATCAGTCTGATGAGTGAAAATCCCAGGGCTAACCTAGACCTAACATGCGTTATCCTCTAAACAATTGATCCAAACCAGGTTTAATGGACTGTTTCAGTGTGGTATCACACTACTACGTGATACAAACCAGAAAAAACCCAGGATCTGTTCAACAAGTATGTGAAAAACGCGAAAGTATGAGCCTGATGAGGGCGAATCCCAGACCTATGCCAGACCTAACTTGCGTTGTCCTCTAAAATATTGATGGAAACCAGGTTTAATTGACTGTTTCAGTGTTGTACTTCATTACTACGTGATGCAATCTAGATAAAGCCCAGGATCTAGCCATCAAGTATGAGAAATATGCGAAAGAATGAGCCTGATGAGAGCAAATCCCAGACCTAACCTAGACCTAACATGAATTATTCTCTAAAATATTGGTCGAAACCAGGTTTAATTGACTGTTTCAGTGTGGAACCACATTACTACGTGATCCAAACCAGAAAAAACCCAGGATCAGTTCAACAAGTATGTGAAGAATGCGAGAGTATGAGTCTGATGAGTGAAAATCCCAGGGCTAACCTAGACCTAACATGCGTTATCCTCTAAACAATTGATCCAAACCAGGTTTAATGGACTGTTTCAGTGTGGTACCACACTACTACGTGATACAAGCCAGAAAAAACCCAGGATCTGTTCAAAAAGTATGTGAAAAACGCGAAAGTATGAGCCTGATGAGGGCAAATCCCAGACCTATCCCAGACCTAACTTGCGTTGTCCTCTAGGATATTGATGGAAACCAGGTTTAATTGACTGCTTCAGTGTTGTACTTCATTACTACGTGATGCAATCCAGAAAAAGCCCAGGATCTAGCCATGAAGTATGAGAAATATGCGAAAGAACGAGCCTGATGAGAGCAAATCCCAGACCTAACCTAGACCTAACATGAATTATTCTCTAAAATAATGATCGAAACCAGGTTTAATCGACTGTTTCAGTGTGGTACCACATTACTATGTGATCCAAAGCAGAAAATAACCTAGGATCTGTTCAACGAGTATGTGAAGTGTGCGAAAGTATGAGTCTGATGAGTTTAAATCCCAGACCTATCCCAAACCTAGCTATGCGTTATCCTCTAAATTATTGATCAAAACCAGGTTTAATCGACTGTTTCAGTGTGGTACCACATTACTACGTGATCCAAACCAGAAAAAACCCAGGATCCGTTCAACAAGTATGTGAAGAATGCAAAAGTATGAGGCTGATGAGTGAAAATCCCAGGCCTAACCTAGACCTAACATGCGTCATCCTCAAAAATATTGATCGAAATCTGGTTTAATCGACTGTTTCAGTGTGGTACCACATTACTATGTGATCCAAACCAGAAAATAACCCAGGATCTGTTCAACGAGTATGTGAAGTGTGCGAAAGTATGAGTCTGATGAGGTCAAATCCCAGACCAATCCCAGACTTAACTTGCGTTATCCCCTAAGGTATTGATCGAAACCAGGTTTAATCGACTGTTTCAGTGTGGTACCACATTACTACGTGATCCAAACCAGAAAAACCCCAGGATCCGTTCAACAAGTATGAGAAGAATGCGAAAGTATGAGTCTGATGAGTGAAAATCCCAGGGCTAACCTAGACCTAACATGCGTTATCCTCTAAACAATTGATCCAAACCGGGTTTAATGGACTGTTTCAGTGTGGTACCACACTACTACGTGATACAAACCAGAAAAAACCCAGGATCTGTTCAACAAGTATGTGAAAAACGCGAAAGTATGAGCCTCATGAGGGCGAATCCCAGACCTATGCCAGACCTACCTTGCGTTATCCTCTAAAATATTGATCGAAACCAGGTTTAATTGACTGTTTCAGCGTGGTACCACATTACTACGTGATACAAACCAGAAACAGCCCAGGATCTAGCCATGAAGTATGAGAAATATGCGAAAGTATGAGCCTGCTGAGGGCAAATCCTAGACCTAACCCAAACCTAACATGCGTTATCCTCTAAAATATTTATCAAGACCAGGTTTAATTGAATGTTTCAGTGTGGTACCACATTACTACCTGAACCAAACCAGAAAAAACCCAGGATCCGTTCAACAAGTAGGTGAAGTATGCGAAAGTATGAGTCTCATGAGCGAAAATCCCAGACCTAACCTAGACCTAACATGCGTTGTCCTCTAAGATATTGATGGAAACCAGGTTTAATTGACTGATTCAGTGTTGTACTTCATTACAACGTGATGCAATCCAGAAAAAGCCCAGGATCTAGCCATCAAGTATGAGAAATATGCGAAAGAACGAGCCTGATGAGAGCAAATCCCAGACCTAACCTAGACCTAACATGCGTTATCCTCTAAAATATTTATCAAGACCAGGTTTAATTGAATGTTTCAGTGTGGTACCACATTACTACCTGAACCAAACCAGAAAAAACCCAGGATCCGTTCAACAAGTATGTGAAGTGTGCGAAAGTATGAGTCTCATGAGCGAAAATCCCAGACCTAACCTAGACCTAACATGCGTTATCCTCTAAAATATTGATCCAAACCAGGTTTAATGGACTGTTTCAGTGTGGTACCACATTACTGTGTGATCCAAACCAGAAAATAACCCACGATCTGTTCAACGAGTATGTGAAGTGTGCGAAAGTATGAGTCTGATGAGGTCAAATCCCAGACCAATCCCAGACTTAACTTGCGTTATCCTCTAAGATATTGATCGAAACCAGGTTTAATCGACTGTTTCAGTGTGGTGCCACATTACTACGTGATCCAAACCAGAAAAAACCCAAGATCAGTTCAGCAAGTATGAGAAGAATGCGAAAGTATGAGTCCGATGAGTGAAAATCCCAGGGCTAACCTAGACCTAACATGCGTTATCCTCTAAAATATTGATCCAAACCAGGTTTAATGGACTGTTTCAGTGTGGTACCACACTACTACGTGATACAAACCAGAAAAAACCCAGGATCTGTTCAACAAGAATGTGAAAAACGCGAAAGTATGAGCCTGATGAGGGCGAATCCCAGACCTATGCCAGACCTAACTTACGTTGTTCTCTAAGATATTGATGGAAACCAGGTTTAATTGACTGTTTCAGTGTTGTACACCATTACTACGTGATACAAACCAGAGAAAACCCAGGATCCGTTCTACAAGTATGTGAAGAATGCGAAAGTATGAGTCTGATGAGTGAAAATCCCAGGCCTGACCTAGACCTAACATGCGTTATCCTCTAAAATATTGAGCGAAACCAGGTTTAATGGACTGTTTCAGTGTGGTACCACACTACTATGGGATCCAAACCAGAAAAAACCCAGGATCTGTTCAATAAGTAAGTGAAAAACGCGAAAGTATGAGCCTGATGAGGGCGAATCCCAGACCTATCCCAGACCTAACTTGCGTTGTCCTCTAAAATATTGATGGAAACCAGGTTTAATTGACTGTTTCAGTGTTGTACTTCATTACTACGTGATGCAATCTAGAAAAAGCCCAGGATCTAGGCATCAAGTATGAGAAATATGCGAAAGAATGAGCCTGATGAGTGCAAATCCCAGACCTAACCTAGACCTAACATGAATTATTCTCTAAAATATTGGTCGAAACCAGGTTTAATTGACTGTTTCAGTGTGGAACCACATTACTACGTGATCCAAACCAGAAGAAACCCGGGATCAGTTCAACAAGTATGTGAAGAATGCGAGAGTATGAGTCTGATGAGGTCAAATCCCAGACCTATCCCAAACCTAGCTACGCGTTATCCTCTAAAATATTGATCAAAACCAGCTTTAATCGACTGTTTCAGTGTGGTACCACATTACTACGTGATCCAAACCAGAAAAAACCCAGGATCTGTTCAACAAATATGTGAAAAACGCGAAAGTATGAGCCTGATGATGGCGAATCCCAGACCTATGCCAGACCTAACTTGCGTTGTCCTCTAAGATATTGATGGAAACCAGGTTTAATGGACTGTTTCAGTGTGGTACCACACTACTATGGGATCCAAACCAGAAAAAACCCAGGATCTGTTCAATAAGTAAGTGAAAAACGCGAAAGTATGAGCCTGATGAGGGCGAATCCCAGACCTATCCCAGACCTAACTTGCGTTATCCTCTAAAATATTGATCGAAACCAGGTTTAATTCGCTGTTTCAGCGTTGTACCACATTACTATGTGATCCAAACCAGAAAATAACCCAGGATCTGTTCAACGAGTATGTGAAGTGTGCGAAAGTATGAGTCTGATGAGGTCAAATCCCAGACCTATCCCACACCTAGCTACGCGTTATCCTCTAAAATATTGATCAAAACCAGGTTTAATCGACTGCTTCAGTGTGGTACCACATTACTACGTGATCCAAACCAGAAAAAACCCAGGATCCGTCCAACAAGTATGTGAAGAATGCGAAAGTATGAGTCTGAAGAGTGAAAATCCCAGACCTAACCTAGACCTAACATGCGTTATCCTCTAAGATATTGATCCAAACCATGTTTAATGGACTGTTTCAGTGTGGTACCACACTACTACGTGATCCAAACCAGAGAAAACCCAGGATCTGTTCAACAAGTATGTGAAAAACGCGAAAGTATGAGCCAGATGAGGGCAAATCCCAGACCTATCCCAGACCTAACTTGCGTTGTCCTCTAAGATATTGATGGAAACCTGGTTTAATTAACTGTTTCAGTGTTGTACTTCATTACTACGTGATGCAATCCAGAAAAAGCCCAGGATCTAGCCATCAAGTATGAGAGATATGCGAAAGAACGAGCCTGATGAGAGCAAATCCCAGACCTAACCTAGACCTAACATGAATTATTCTCTAAAATATTGATCGAAACCAGGTTTAATCGACTGTTTCAGTGTGGTACCACATTACTATGTGATCCAAACCAGAAAATAACCCAGGATCTGTTCAACGAGTATGTGAAGTGTGCGAAAGTATGAGTCTGATGAGGTCAAATCCCAGACCTATCCCAAACCTAACTATGCGTTATCCTCTAAAATATTGATCGAAACCAGGTTTAATCGACTGTTTCAGTGTGGTACCACATTACTGCGTGATCCAAACCAGAAAAAACACAGGATCAGTTCAACAAGTGTGAGAAGAATGCGAAAGTATCAGTCTGATGAGTGAAAATCCCAGGGCTAACCTAGACCTAACATGCGTTATCCTCTAAACAATTGATCCAAACCAGGTTTAATGGACTGTTTCAGTGTGGTATCACACTACTACGTGATACAAACCAGAAAAAACCCAGGATCTGTTCAACAAGTATGTGAAAAACGCGAAAGTATGAGCCTGATGAGGGCGAATCCCAGACCTATGCCAGACCTAACTTGCGTTGTCCTCTAAGATATTGATGGAAACCAGGTTTAATTGACTGTTTCAGTGTTGTACTTCATTACTACGTGATGCAATCCAGAAAAAGCCCAGGATCTAGCCATCAAGTATGAGAAATATGCGAAAGAATGTGCCTGATGAGAGCAAATCCCAGACCTAACCTAGACCTAACATGAATTATTCTCTAAAATATTGATCGAAACCAGGTTTAATTGACTGCTTCAGTGTTGTACTTCATTGCTACGTGATGCAATCCAGAAAAAGCCCAGGATCTAGCCATCAAATATGAGAAATATGCGAAAGAATGTGCCTGATGAGAGCAAATCCCAGACCTAACCTAGACCTAACATGAATTATTCTCTAAAATATTGATCGAAACCAGGTTTAACTGAATGTTTCAGTGTAGTATCACACTACTACGTGACCCAAACCAGAAAAAACCCAGGATCCGTTCTACAAGTATGTGAAGAATGCGAAAGTATGAGTCTGATGAGTGAAAATCCCAGGCCTGACCTAGACCTAACATGCGTTATCCTCTAAAATATTGAGCGATACCAGGTTTAATGGACTGTTTCAGTGTGGTACCACACTACTATGGGATCCAAACCAGAAAAAACCCAGGATCTGTTCAACAAGTAAGTGAAAAACGCGAAAGTATGAGCCTGATGAGGGCGAATCCCAGACCTATTCCAGACCTAACTTGCGTTGTCCTCTAAAATATTGATGGAAACCAGGTTTAATTGACTGTTTCAGTGTCGTACTTCATTACTGCGTGATGCAATCTAGAAAAAGCCCAGGATCTAGGCATCAAGTATGAGAAATATGCGAAAAAATGAGCCTGATGAGAGCAAATCCCAGACCTAACCTAGACCTAACATGAATTATTCTCTAAAATATTGGTCGAAACCAGGTTTAATTGACTGTTTCAGTGTGGTACCACACTACTATGGGATCCAAACCAGAAAAAACCCAGGATCTGTTCAATAAGTAAGTGAAAAACGCGAAAGTATGAGCCTGATGAGGGCGAATCCCAGACCTATCCCAGACCTAACTTGCGTTGTCCTCTAAAATATTGATGGAAACCAGGTTTAATTGACTGTTTCAGTGTTGTACTTCATTACTACGTGATGCAATCTAGAAAAAGCCCAGGATCTAGGCATCAAGTATGAGAAATATGCGAAAGAATGAGCCTGATGAGTGCAAATCCCAGACCTAACCTAGACCTAACATGAATTATTCTCTAAAATATTGGTCGAAACCAGGTTTAATTGACTGTTTCAGTGTGGAACCACATTACTACGTGATCCAAACCAGAAGAAACCCGGGATCAGTTCAACAAGTATGTGAAGAATGCGAGAGTATGAGTCTGATGAGGTCAAATCCCAGACCTATCCCAAACCTAGCTACGCGTTATCCTCTAAAATATTGATCAAAACCAGCTTTAATCGACTGTTTCAGTGTGGTACCACATTACTACGTGATCCAAACCAGAAAAAACCCAGGATCTGTTCAACAAATATGTGAAAAACGCAAAAGTATGAGCCTGATGATGGCGAATCCCAGACCTATGCCAGACCTAACTTGCGTTGTCCTCTAAGATATTGATGGAAACCAGGTTTAATGGACTGTTTCAGTGTGGTACCACACTACTATGGGATCCAAACCAGAAAAAACCCAGGATCTGTTCAATAAGTAAGTGAAAAACGCGAAAGTATGAGCCTGATGAGGGCGAATCCCAGACCTATCCCAGACCTAACTTGCGTTATCCTCTAAAATATTGATCGAAACCAGGTTTAATTCGCTGTTTCAGCGTTGTACCACATTACTATGTGATCCAAACCAGAAAATAACCCAGGATCTGTTCAACGAGTATGTGAAGTGTGCGAAAGTATGAGTCTGATGAGGTCAAATCCCAGACCTATCCCAAACCTAGCTACGCGTTATCCTCTAAAATATTGATCAAAACCAGGTTTAATCGACTGTTTCAGTGTGGTACCACATTACTACGTGACCCAAACCAGAAAAAACCCAGGATCCGTCCAACAAGTATGTGAAGAATGCGAAAGTATGAGTCTGAAGAGTGAAAATCCCAGACCTAACCTAGACCTAACATGCGTTATCCTCTAAGATATTGATCCAAACCATGTTTAATGGACTGTTTCAGTGTGGTACCACACTACTACGTGATCCAAACCAGAGAAAACCCAGGATCTGTTCAACAAGTATGTGAAAAACGCGAAAGTATGAGCCAGATGAGGGCAAATCCCAGACCTATCCCAGACCTAACTTGCGTTGTCCTCTAAGATATTGATGGAAACCTGGTTTAATTAACTGTTTCAGTGTTGTACTTCATTACTACGTGATGCAATCCAGAAAAAGCCCAGGATCTAGCCATCAAGTATGAGAGATATGCGAAAGAACGAGCCTGATGAGAGCAAATCCCAGACCTAACCTAGACCTAACATGAATTATTCTCTAAAATATTGATCGAAACCAGGTTTAATCGACTGTTTCAGTGTGGTACCACATTACTATGTGATCCAAACCAGAAAATAACCCAGGATCTGTTCAACGAGTATGTGAAGTGTGCGAAAGTATGAGTCTGATGAGGTCAAATCCCAGACCTATCCCAAACCTAACTATGCGTTATCCTCTAAAATATTGATCGAAACCAGGTTTAATCGACTGTTTCAGTGTGGTACCACATTACTGCGTGATCCAAACCAGAAAAAACACAGGATCAGTTCAACAAGTGTGAGAAGAATGCGAAAGTATCAGTCTGATGAGTGAAAATCCCAGGGCTAACCTAGACCTAACATGCGTTATCCTCTAAACAATTGATCCAAACCAGGTTTAATGGACTGTTTCAGTGTGGTATCACACTACTACGTGATACAAACCAGAAAAAACCCAGGATCTGTTCAACAAGTATGTGAAAAACGCGAAAGTATGAGCCTGATGAGGGCGAATCCCAGACCTATGCCAGACCTAACTTGCGTTGTCCTCTAAGATATTGATGGAAACCAGGTTTAATTGACTGTTTCAGTGTTGTACTTCATTACTACGTGATGCAATCCAGAAAAAGCCCAGGATCTAGCCATCAAGTATGAGAAATATGCGAAAGAATGTGCCTGATGAGAGCAAATCCCAGACCTAACCTAGACCTAACATGAATTATTCTCTAAAATATTGATCGAAACCAGGTTTAATTGACTGCTTCAGTGTTGTACTTCATTGCTACGTGATGCAATCCAGAAAAAGCCCAGGATCTAGCCATCAAATATGAGAAATATGCGAAAGAATGTGCCTGATGAGAGCAAATCCCAGACCTAACCTAGACCTAACATGAATTATTCTCTAAAATATTGATCGAAACCAGGTTTAACTGAATGTTTCAGTGTAGTATCACACTACTACGTGACCCAAACCAGAAAAAACCCAGGATCTGTTCAACAAGTATGTGAAAAACGCGAAAGTATGAGCCTGATGAGGGCAAATCCCGGGCCTATCCCAGACCTAACATGCGTTATCCTCTAAAATATTGATCGAAACCAGGTTTAATTGAGTGTTTCGGTGTGGTACCACATTACTACGTGATCCAAACCAGTAAAAACCCAGGATCCGTTCTACAAGTATGTGAAGAATGCGAAAGTATGAGTCTGATGAGTGAAAATCCCAGGCCTGACCTAGACCTAACATGCGTTATCCTCTAAAATATTGAGCGATACCAGGTTTAATGGACTGTTTCAGTGTGGTACCACACTACTATGGGATCCAAACCAGAAAAAACCCAGGATCTGTTCAACAAGTAAGTGAAAAACGCGAAAGTATGAGCCTGATGAGGGCGAATCCCAGACCTATTCCAGACCTAACTTGCGTTGTCCTCTAAAATATTGATGGAAACCAGGTTTAATTGACTGTTTCAGTGTCGTACTTCATTACTGCGTGATGCAATCTAGAAAAAGCCCAGGATCTAGGCATCAAGTATGAGAAATATGCGAAAAAATGAGCCTGATGAGAGCAAATCCCAGACCTAACCTAGACCTAACATGAATTATTCTCTAAAATATTGGTCGAAACCAGGTTTAATTGACTGTTTCAGTGTGGAACCACATTACTACGTGATCCAAACCAGAAAAAACCCAGGATCAGTTCAACAAGTATGTGAAGAATGCGAGAGTATGAGTCTGATGAGTGAAAATCCCAGGGCTAACCTAGACCTAACATGCGTTATCCTCTAAACAATTGATCCAAACCAGGTTTAATGGACTGTTTCAGTGTGGTACCACACTACTACGTGATACAAGCCAGAAAAAACCCAGGATCTGTTCCACAAATATGTGAAAAACGCGAAAGTATGAGCCTGATGAGGGCAAATCCCAGACCTATCCCAGACCTAACTTGCGTTGTCCTCTAAGATATTGATGGAAACCAGGTTTAATGGACTGTTTCAGTGTGGTACCACACTACTATGGGATCCAAACCAGAAAAAACCCAGGATCTGTTCCACAAGTAAGTGAAAAACGCGAAAGTATGAGCCTGATGAGGGCAAATCCCAGACCTATCCCAGACCTAACTTGCGTTGTCCTCTAGGATATTGATGGAAACCAGGTTTAATTGACTGCTTCAGTGTTGTACTTCATTACTACGTGATGCAATCCAGAAAAAGCCCAGGATCTAGCCATCAAATATGAGAAATATGCGAAAGAATGTGCCTGATGAGAGCAAATCCCAGACCTAACCTAGACCTAACATGAATTATTCTCTAAAATATTGATCGAAACCAGGTTTAACTGAATGTTTCAGTGTAGTATCACACTACTACGTGACCCAAACCAGAAAAAACCCAGGATCTGTTCAACAAGTATGTGAAAAACGCGAAAGTATGAGCCTGATGAGGGCAAATCCCGGGCCTATCCCAGACCTAACATGCGTTATCCTCTAAAATATTGATCGAAACCAGGTTTAATTGAGTGTTTCGGTGTGGTACCACATTACTACGTGATCCAAACCAGTAAAAACCCAGGATCCGTTCTACAAGTATGTGAAGAATGCGAAAGTATGAGTCTGATGAGTGAAAATCCCAGGCCTAACCTAGACCTAACATGCGTTATCCTCAAAAATATTGATCGAAATCTGGTTTAATCGACTGTTTCAGTGTGGTACCACATTACTATGTGATCCAAACCAGAAAATAACCCAGGATCTGTTCAACGAGTATGTGAAGTGTGCGAAAGTATGAGTCTGATGAGGTCAAATCCCAGACCAATCTCAGACTTAACTTGCGTTATCCCCTAAGGTATTGATCGAAACCAGGTTTAATCGACTGTTTCAGTGTGGTACCACATTACTACGTGATCCAAACCAGAAAAACCCCAGGATCCGTTCAACAAGTATGAGAAGAATGCGAAAGTATGAGTCTGATGAGTGAAAATCCCAGGGCTAACCTAGACCTAACATGCGTTATCCTCTAAACAATTGATCCAAACCGGGTTTAATGGACTGTTTCAGTGTGGTACCACACTACTACGTGATACAAACCAGAAAAAACCCAGGATCTGTTCAACAAGTATGTGAAAAACGCGAAAGTATGAGCCTCATGAGGGCGAATCCCAGACCTATGCCAGACCTAACTTGCGTTATCCTCTAAAATATTGATCGAAACCAGGTTTAATTGACTGTTTCAGCGTGGTACCACATTACTACGTGATACAAACCAGAAACAGCCCAGGATCTAGCCATGAAGTATGAGAAATATGCGAAAGTATGAGCCTGCTGAGGGCAAATCCTAGACCTAACCCAAACCTAACATGCGTTATCCTCTAAAATATTTATCAAGACCAGGTTTAATTGAATGTTTCAGTGTGGTACCACATGACTACCTGAACCAAACCAGAAAAAACCCAGGATCCGTTCAACAAGTAGGTGAAGTATGCGAAAGTATGAGTCTCATGAGCGAAAATCCCAGACCTAACCTAGACCTAACATGCGTTGTCCTCTAAGATATTGATGGAAACCAGGTTTAATTGACTGATTCAGTGTTGTACTTCATTACTACGTAATGCAATCCAGAAAAAGCCCAGGATCTAGCCATCAAGTATGAGAAATATGCGAAAGAACGAGCCTGATGAGAGCAAATCCCAGACCTAACCTAGACCTAACATGCGTTATCCTCTAAAATATTTATCAAGACCAGGTTTAATTGAATGTTTCAGTGTGGTACCACATTACTACCTGAACCAAACCAGAAAAAACCCAGGATCCGTTCAACAAGTATGTGAAGTGTGCGAAAGTATGAGTCTCATGAGCGAAAATCCCAGACCTAACCTAGACCTAACATGCGTTATCCTCTAAAATATTGATCCAAACCAGGTTTAATGGACTGTTTCAGTGTGGTACCACATTACTGTGTGATCCAAACCAGAAAATAACCCACGATCTGTTCAACGAGTATGTGAAGTGTGCGAAAGTATGAGTCTGATGAGGTCAAATCCCAGACCAATCCCAGACTTAACTTGCGTTATCCTCTAAGATATTGATCGAAACCAGGTTTAATCGACTGTTTCAGTGTGGTGCCACATTACTACGTGATCCAAACCAGAAAAAACCCAAGATCAGTTCAGCAAGTATGAGAAGAATGCGAAAGTATGAGTCCGATGAGTGAAAATCCCAGGGCTAACCTAGACCTAACATGCGTTATCCTCTAAAATATTGATCCAAACCAGGTTTCATGGACTGTTTCAGTGTGGTACCACACTACTACGTGATACAAACCAGGAAAAACCCAGGATCTGTTCAACAAGAATGTGAAAAACGCGAAAGTATGAGCCTGATGAGGGCGAATCCCAGACCTATGCCAGACCTAACTTACGTTGTTCTCTAAGATATTGATGGAAACCAGGTTTAATTGACTGTTTCAGTGTTGCACTTCATTACTACGTGATACAAACCAGAGAAAACCCAGGATCCGTTCTACAAGTATGTGAAGAATGCGAAAGTATGAGTCTGATGAGTGAAAATCCCAGGCCTGACCTAGACCTAACATGCGTTATCCTCTAAAATATTGAGCGAAACCAGGTTTAATGGACTGTTTCAGTGTGGTACCACACTACTATGGGATCCAAACCAGAAAAAACCCAGGATCTGTTCAACAAGTATGTGAAAAACGCGAAAGTATGAGCCTGATGAGGGCGAATCCCAGACCTATGCCAGACCTAACTTGTGTTATCCTCTAAAATATTGATCGAAACCAGGTTTAATTGACTGTTTCAGCGTGGTACCACATTACTACGTGATGCAATCTAGAAAAACCCCAGGATCTAGGCATCAAGTATGAGAAATATGCGAAAGAATGAGCCTGATGAGAGCAAATCCCAGACCTAACCTAGACCTAACATGAATTATTCTCTAAAATATTGGTCGAAACCAGGTTTAATTGACTGTTTCAGTGTGGAACCACATTACTACGTGATCCAAACCAGAAGAAACCCGGGATCAGTTCAACAAGTATGTGAAGAATGCGAGAGTATGAGTCTGATGAGTGAAAATCCCAGGGCTAACCTAGACCTAACATGCGTTATCCTCTAAACAATTGATCCAAACCAGGTTTAATGGACTGTTTCAGTGTGGTACCACACTACTACGTGATACAAACCAGAAAAAACCCAGGATCTGTTCAACAAATATGTGAAAAACGCGAAAGTATGAGCCTGATGATGGCGAATCCCAGACCTATGCCAGACCTAACTTGCGTTGTCCTCTAAGATATTGATGGAAACCAGGTTTAATTGACAGTTTCAGTGTGGAACCACATTACTACGTGATCCAAACCAGAAAAAACCCAGGATCAGTTCAACAAGTATGTGAAAAACGCGACAGTATGAGCCTGATGTGGGCAAATCCCAGACCTATCCCAGACCTAACTTGCGTTGTCCTCTAAAATATTGATGGAAACCAGGTTTAATAGACTGTTTCAGTGTTGTACTGCATTACTACGTGATGCAATCCAGAAAAAACCCAGGATCTGTTGATCAAGTATGTGAAAAACGCGACAGTATGAGCCTCATGTGGGCAAATCCCAGACCTATCCCAGACCTAACTTGCGTTGTCCTCTAAAATATTGATGGAAACCAGGTTTAATTGACTGTTTCAGTGTTGTACTTCATTACTACGTGATGCAATCCAGAAAAAGCTCAGGATCTAGCCATCAAGTATGAGAAATATGCGAAAGAATGAGCCTGATGTGGGCAAATCCTAGACCTAACCCAGACCTAACATGCGTTATCCTCTAAAATGTTTATCAAGACCAGGTTTAACTGAATGTTTCAGTGTAGTATCACACTACTACGTGACCCAAACCACAAAAAACCCAGGATCTGTTCAACAAGTATGTGAAAAACGCGAAACTGTGAGCCTGATGAGGGCAGATCTTAGACCTAACCCAGACCTAAGATGCGTTATCCTCTAAAATATTTATCCAGACCAGGTTTCATTGAATGTTTCAGTGTGGTACCACTTTACTACGTGTTCCAATCCAGAACCAGCCCAGGATCTAGCCATGAAGTATAAGAAATATGCGATAGTAAGAGCCTGATGAGGGCAAATCCTAGACATATCCCAGACCTAACTTGCGTTATCCTCTAAAATATTGATCGAAACCATGTTTAATTGACTGTTTCAGCGTGGTACCACATTACTACGTGATACAATGCGGAAACAGCCCAGGATCTAGCCATGAAGTATGAGAAATATGCGAAAATATGAGCCTGATGAGGGCAAATTCTAGACGTAACCCAGACCTAACATGCGTTATCCTCTAAAATATTTATCAAGACCAGGTTAGTTGAATGTTTCAGTGCGGTACCACATTATTACGTGATCCAAACCAGAAAGGACCCAGGATCCGTTCAACAAGTATGTGAAGAATGCGAATGTATGAGTCTGATCAGTGAAAATCTCAGGCCTTACCTAGACCTAACTAGCGTTGTCCTCTAAAATATTGATGGAAACCAGGTTTCATTGACTGTTTCAGTGTGGTACTACGTTACTACGTGATGCAATCCAGAAAAAGCCCAGGATCTAGCCATCAAGTGTGAGACATATGCGAAAGAATGAGCCTGATGAGGGCAAATCCTAGACCTAACCCAGACCTAACATGCGTTATCCTCTAAAATATTTATCAAGACCAGGTTTAATTGATTGTTTCAGTGTGGTACCACATTACTATGTGATCCAAACCAGATAATAACGCAGGATCTGTTCAACGAGTATGTGAAGTGTGCGAAAGTATGAGCCTGATGAGGGCAAATCCCAGACCTATCCCAGACCTAACATGCGTTATCCTCTAAAATATTTATCAAGACCAGGTTTAATTGATTGTTTCAGTGTGGAGCCACATTACTACGTGATCCAAACCAGAAAAAACCCAGGATCCGTTCAACAAGTATGTGAAGAATGCGAAAGTATGAGTCCGATGAGTGAAAATCCCAGGCCTGACCTAGACCTAACGTGCGTTATCCTCTAAAATATTGAGCGAAACCAGGTTTAATGGACTGTTTCAGTGTGGTACCACACTACTACGTGATTCAAACCAGAAAAAACCCAGGATCTGTTCAACGAGTATGTGAAGTGTGCGAAAGTATGAGTCTGATGAGGGCAAATCCCAGACCTATCCCAGACCTAACATGCGCTATCCTCTAAAATATTTATCAAGACCAGGATTAATTGATTGTATCAGTGTGGACCCACATTACTACGTGATCCAAACCAGAAAAAACCCAGGATGCGTTCAACAAGTATGTGAAGAATGCGAAAGTATGAGTCTGATGAGCGAAAATCCCAGGCCTAACCTAGACCTAACATGCGTTATCCTCAAAAATATTGATCGAAACCTGGTTTAATCGACTGTTTCAGTGTGGTACCACATTACTATGTGATCCAAACCAGAAAATAACTCAGGATCTGTTCAACGAGTATGTGAAGTGTGCGAAAGTATGAGTCTGATGAGGGCAAATCCCAGACCTATCCCAGACCTAACATGCGTTATCCTCTAAAATATTTATCAAGACCAGGTTTAATTGATTGTTTCAGTGTGGACCCACATAACTACGTGATCCAAACCAGAAAAAACCCAGGATCCGTTCAACAAGTATGTGAAGAATGCGAAAGTATGAGTCTGATGAGTGAAAAAACCGGGCCTGACCTAGACCTAACATGCGTTATCCTCTAAAATATTGAGCGAAACCAGGTTTAATGGACTGTTTCAGTGTGGTACCACACTACTACGGGATCCAAACCAGAAAAAACCCAGCATCTGTTGAACAAGTATGTGAAAAACGCGACACTATGAGCCTGATGTGGGCAAATCCCAGACCTATCCCAGACCTAACTTGCGTTGTCCTCTAAAATATTGATGGAAACCAGGTTTAATTGACTGTTTCAGTGTTGTACTTCATTACTACGTGATGCAATCCAGAAAATGCTCAGGATCTAGCCATCAAGTATGAGAAATATGCGAAAGAATGAGCCTGATGAGAGCAAATCCCAGACCTATCCCAGACCTAACTTGCGTTATCCTCCAAAATATTGATCGAAACCAGGTTTAATTGGCTGTTTTAGTGTGGTACCACATTACTACGTGATCCAAACCAGAAAAAACCCAGGATCTGTTCACCAAGTATGTGAAAAACGCGAAACTGTGAGCCTGATGAGGGCAAATCTTAGACCTAACCCAGACCTAAGATGCGTTATCCTCTAAAATATTTATCCAGACCAGGTTTCATTGAATGTTTCAGTGTGGTACCACTTTACTACGTGATCCAATCCAGAAATAGCCCAGGATCTAGCCATGAAGTATGAGAAATATGCGATTGTAAGAGCCTGATGAGGGCAAATCCTAGACCTATCCCAGACCTTACTTGCGTTATCCTCTAAAATATTGGTCGAAACCAGGTTTAATTGACTGTTTCAGCGTGTTACCACATTACTACGTGATACAATGCAGAAACAGCCCAGGATCTAGCCATGAAGTATGAGAAATATGCGAAAGTATGAGCCTGATGAGGGCAAATCCTAGACGTAACCCAGACCTAACATGCGTTATCCTGTAAAATATTGATCGCAACCAGGTTTAATGGACTGTTTCTGTGTGGTACCACACTACTACGGGATCCAAACCAGAAAAAAACCAGGATCTGTTCAACTAGTATGTGAAAAACGCGAAAGTATGAGCCTGATGTGGGCAAATCCTAGACCTATCCCAGACCTTACTTGCGTTATCCTCTAAAATATTGTTCGAAACCAGGTTTAATTGACTGTTTCAGCGTGTTACCACATTACTACGTGATACAATGCAGAAATAGCCCAGGATCTAGCCATGAAGTATGAGAAATATGCGAAAGTATGAGCCTGACCAGGGCAAATCCTAGACCTAACCCAGACCTAACGTGCGTTATCCTCTAAAATATTTATCAAGACCAGGTTTAATTGATTGTTTCAGTGTGGTCCCACATTACTACGTGATCCAAACCAGAAAAAACCCAGGATCCGTTCAACAAGTATGTGAAGAATGCGAAAGTACGAGTCTGATGAGTGAAAATCCCAGGCCTGACCTAGACCTAACATGCGTTATCCTCTAATATAATGAGCGAAACCAGGTTTAATGGACTGTTTCAGTGTGGTACCACACTACTACGGGATCCAAACCAGAAAAAACCCAGGATCTGTTCAACAAGTACGTGAAAAACCCGAAAGTACGAGCCTGATGAGAGCAAATCCCAGACCTATCCCAGACCTACCTTGCGTTGTCCTCTAAAATATTGATGGAAACCAGGTTTAATTGACTGTTTCAGTGTTGTACTTCATTACTACGTGATGCAATCCAGAAAAAGCCCAGGATCTAGCCATCAAGTATGAGAAATATGCGAAAGAATGAGCCTGATGAGAGCAAATCCCAGACCTATCCCAGACCTAACTTGCGTTATCCTCTAAAATATTGATCGAAACCAGGTTTAATCGACTGTTTCAGTGTGGAACCACATTACTCCGTGATCCAAACCAGAAAAAACCCAGGATCAGTTCAACAAGTATGTGAAAAACGCGAAAGTATTAGCCTGATGAGGGCAAATCCTAAACGTAACCCAGACTTAACATAAGTTATCCTCTAAAATATTTATCAAGACCAGGCTTAATTGAATGTTTCAGCGTGGTACCACATTACTACGTGATACAATCCGAAAATAGCCCAGGATCTAGCCATGAAGTATGAGAAATATGCGAAAGTATGAGCCTGATGAGGGCAAATCCTAGACCTAACCCAGACCTAACATGCGTTATCCTCTAAAATATTTATCAAGACCAGGTTTAATTGAATGTTTCAGTGTGGTACCACATTACTATGTGATCCAAACCAGAAAATAACCCAGGATCTGTTCAACGAGTATGTGAAGTGTGCGAAAGTATGAGTCTCATGAGGGCAAATCCCAGACCTATCCCAGACCTAACATGCGTTATCCTCTAATATATTTATCAAGACCAGGTTTAATTGACAGTTTTAGTGTGGTACCACATTACTACGTGAGCCAAACCAGAAAAAACCCAGGATCCGTTCAAGAAGTATGTGAAGAATGCGAAAGTATGAGTGTGATGAGTGAAAATCCCAGGCCTGACCTAGACCTAACATGCGTTATCCTCTAAAATATTGAGCGAAACCAGGTTTAATGGACAGTTTCAGTGTGGTACAACACTACTACGGGATCCAAACCAGAAAAATCCCAGGATCTGTTCAACAAGTATGTGAAAAACGCGAAAGTATGAGCCTGATGAGGGCAAATCCCAGGGCTAACCTAGACCTAACATGCGTTATCCTCTAAAATATTGATCCAAACCAGGTTTAATGGACTGTTTCAGTGTGGTACCACACTACTACGTGATAGAAACCAGAAAAAACCCAGGATCTGTTCAACAAGTATGAGAAATATGCGAAAGAATGAGCCTGATGAGGGCGAATCCCAGACCTATGCCAGACCTAACTTGCGTTGTCCTCTAAAGTATTGATGGAAACCACGTTTAATTGACTGTTTCAGTGTTGTACTTCATTACTACGAGATGCAATCCAGAAAAAGGCCAGTATCTAGCCATCAAGTATGAGAAATATGCGAAAGAATGAGCCTGATGAGAGCAAATCCCAGACCTAACCTAGACCTAACATGAATTATTCTCTAAAATATTGGTCGAAACCAGGTTTAATTGACTGTTTCAGTGTGGTCACACATTACTACGTGATCCAAACCAGAAAAAACCCAGGATCAGTTCAGCAAGTATGAGAAATATGCGAAAGAATGAGCCTGATGAGGGCAAATCCTGGACCTTACCCAGACCTAACATGCGTTATCCTCTAAAATATTTATCAAGACCAGGTTTAATTGACGGTTTCAGTGTTGTACTTCATTACTACGTGATGCAATCCAGAAAAAGCCCAGGATCTAGCCATCAAGTATGAGAAATATGCGAAAGAATGAGCCTGATGGGAGCAAATCCCAGACCTAACCTAGACCTAACATGAATTATTCTCTAAGATATTGGTCGTTACCAGGTTTAATTGACTGTTTCAGTGTGGTACCACACTACTACGGGATCCAAACCAGAAAAAACCCAGGATCTGTTCAACAAGTACGTGAAAAACCCGAAAGTACGAGCCTGATGAGGGCAAATCCCAGACCTATCCCAGACCTAACTTGCGTTATCCTCTAAAATATTGATCGACAACCAGGTTTAATTGAATGTTTCAGTGTGGTACCACATTACTATGTGATCCAAACCAGAAAATAACCCAGGATCTGTACAACGAGAATGTGAAGTGTGCGAAAGTATGAGTCTGATGAGGTCAAATCCCAGACCAATCCCAGACTTAACTTGCGTTATCCTCTAAAATATTAATCGAAACCAGGTTTAATCGACTGTTTCAGTGTGGAACCACATTACTACGTGATCAAAACCAGAAAAAAACCCAGGATCTTGTCAACGAGTATGTGACGTGTGCGAAAGTATGAGTCTGATGAGGGCTAATCCCAGACCTATCCCAGACCTAGCTTGCGTTATCCTCTAAAATATTGATCGAAACCAGGGTTAATTGACTGTTTCAGTGTGGTACCACATTACTACGTGATCCAATCCAGAAATAGCCCAGGATCTAGCCATGAAGTATGAGAAATATGCGAAAGTATGAGTCTGATGAGGGCAAATCCCACACCTATCCCAGACCTAACTTGCGTTATGCTCTAAAATATTGATCGAAACCAGGTTTAATCGTCTGTTTCAGTGTGGAACCACATTACTACGTGATCCAAACCAGAAAAAACCGAGGATCAGTTCAACAAGTATGTGAAAAACGCGAAAGTATTAGCCTGATGAGGGCAAATCCTAAACGTAACCCAGACCTAACATACGTTATCCTCTAAAATATTTATCAAGACCAGGTTTAACCGAATGTTTCAGCGTGGTACCACATTACTACGTGATACAATCCGAAAATAGCCCAGGATCTAGCCATGAAGTATGAGAAATATGCGAAAGTATGAGCCTGATGAGGGCAAATCCTAGACCTAACCCAGACCTAACATGCGTTATCCTCTATAATATTTATCATGACCAGGTTTAATTGAATGTTTCAGTGTGGTACCACATTACTATGTGATCCAAACTAGAAAATAACCCAGGATCTGTTCAACGAGTATGTGAAGTGTGCGAAAGTATGAGTCTCATGAGGGCAAATCCCAGACCTATCCCGGACCTAACATGTGTTATCCTCTAATATATTTATCAAGACCAGGCTTAATTGACAGTTTTAGTGTGGTATCACATTACTACGTGATCCAAACCAGAAAAAACCCAGGATCCGTTCAACAAGTATGTGAAGAATGCGAAAGTATGAGTGTGATGAGTGAAAATCCCAGGCCTGACCTAGACCTAACATGCGTTATCCTCTAAAATATTGAGCGAAACCAGGTTCAATGGACTGTTTCAGTGTGGTTCAACACTACTACGGGATCCAAACCAGAAAAAACCCAGGATCTGTTCAACAAGTATGTGAAAACCGCGAATGTATGAGCCTGATGAGGGCAAATCCCAGACCTATCCCAGACCTAACTTGCGTTGTCCTCTAAAATATTGATTGAAACCAGGTTTAATTGACTGTTTCAGTGTTGTACTTCATTACTGCGTGATGCAATCCAGAAAAAGCCCAGGATCTAGCCATCAAGTATGAGAAATATGCGAAAGAATGAGCCTGATGGGAGCAAATCCCAGACCTAACCTAGACCTAACATGAATTATTCTCTAAGATATTGGTCGTTACCAGGTTTAATTGACTGTTTCAGTGTGGTACCACACTACTACGGGATCCAAACCAGAAAAAACCCAGGATCTGTTCAACAAGTACGTGAAAAACCCGAAAGTACGAGCCTGATGAGGGCAAATCCATGACCTATCCCAGACCTAACTTGCGTTATCCTCTAAAATATTGATCGAAACCAGGTTTAATCGACTGTTTCAGTGTGGAACCACATTACTCCGTGATCCAAACCAGAAAAAACCCAGGATCAGTTCAACAAGTATGTGAAAAACGCGAAAGTATTAGCCTGATGGGGGAAAACCTAAACGTAACCCAGACCTAACATACGTTATCCTCTAAAATATTTATCAAGACGAGATTTAATTGAATGTTTCAGCGTGGTACCACATTACTACGTGATACAATCCGAAAATAGCCCAGGATCTAGCCATGAAGTATGAGAAATATGCGAAAGTATGAGCCTGATGAGGGCAAATCCTAGACCTAACCCAGACCTAATATGCGTTATCCTCTAAAATATTTATCAAGACCAGGTTTAATTGAATGTTTCAGTGTGGTACCACATTACTATGTGATCCAAACCAGAAAATAACCCAGGATCTGTTCAACAAGTATGTGAAAAACGCGAAAGTATGAGCCTGATGAGGGCAAATCCCAGGGCTAACCTAGACCTAACATGCGTTATCCTCTAAAATATTGATCCAAACCAGCTTTAATGGACTGTTTCAGTGTGGTACCACACTACTACGTGATAGAAACCAGAAAAAACCCAGGATCAGTTCAGCAAGTATGAGAAGATTGCGAAAGTATGAGTCTGATGAGTGAAAATCCCAGGGCTAACCTAGACCTAACATGCGTTATCCTCTAAAATATTGATCCAAACCAGGTTTAATTGACTGTTTCAGTGTGGTACCACACTACTACGTGATACAAACCAGAAAAAACCCAGGATCTGTTCAATAAGTATGTGAAAAACGCGAAAGTATGAGCCTGATGAGGGCGAATCCCAGACCTATGCCAGACCTAACTTGCGTTGTCCTCTAAGATACTGATGGAAACCAGGTTTAGATGAATGTTTCAGTGTGGTACCACTTTACTACGTGATCCAAAGCAGAAAAAACCCTCGATCAGGTCAACATGTATGTTAAAACTGCGAAAGTATGACCCAGATGAGGGCAAATCCCAGGCCTAACCCAGACC
The DNA here is from genome assembly GCF_051014445.1 of Colletes latitarsis. Taxonomy (NCBI): domain Eukaryota; kingdom Metazoa; phylum Arthropoda; class Insecta; order Hymenoptera; family Colletidae; genus Colletes; species Colletes latitarsis. The sequence goes on from NC_135136.1 coordinate 17,922,394, forward strand.
TAACTTGCGTTATCCTCTAAAATATTGATCGAAACCAGGTTTAATTGACTGTTTCAGTGCGGTACCACATTACTACGTCATACAATCCAGAAACAGCCCAGGATCTAGCCATCAAGTATGAGAAATATGCGAAAGAATGTGCCTGATGAGAGCAAATCCCAGACCTAACCTAGACCTAACATGAATTATTCTCTAAAATATTGATCGAACCCAGGTTTAATTGACTGTTTCAGTGTTGTACTTCATTACTACGTGATGCAATCCAGAAAAAACCCAGGATCTAGCCATCAAGTATGAGAAATATGCGAAAGAATGAGACGGATGAGGGCAAATCCTGGACCTAACCCAGACCTAACATGCGTTATCCTCTAAAATATTTATCAAGACCAGGTTTATTTGACTGTTTCAGTGTTGTACTTCATTACTACGTGATGCAATCCAGAAAAAGCCCAGGATCTAGCCATCAAGTATGAGAAATATGCGAAAGAATGAGCCTGATGGGAGCAAATCCCAGACCTAACCTAGACCTAACATGAATTATTCTCTAAGATATTGGTCGTTACGAGGTTTAATTGACTGTTTCAGTGTGGTACCACACTACTACGGTATCCAAACCAGAAAAAACCCAGGATCTGTTCAACAAGTACGTGAAAAACCCGAAAGTACGAGCCTGATGAGGGCAAATCCCAGACCTATCCCAGACCTAACTTGCGTTATCCTCTAAAATATTGATCGACAACCAGGTTTAATTGAATGTTTCAGTGTGGTACCACATTACTATGTGATCCAAACCAGAAAATAACCCAGGATCTGTACAACGAGAATGTGAAGTGTGCGAAAGTATGAGTCTGATGAGGTCAAATCCCAGACCAATCCCAGACTTAACTTGCGTTATCCTCTAAAATATTAATCGAAACCAGGTTTAATCGACTGTTTCAGTGTGGAACCACATTACTACGTGATCAAAACCAGAAAAAAACCCAGGATCTTGTCAACGAGTATGTGACGTGTGCGAAAGTATGAGTCTGATGAGGGCTAATCCCAGACCTATCCCAGACCTAGCTTGCGTTATCCTCTAAAATATTGATCGAAACCAGGGTTAATTGACTGTTTCAGTGTGGTACCACATTACTACGTGATCCAATCCAGAAATAGCCCAGGATCTAGCCATGAAGTATGAGAAATATGCGAAAGTATGAGTCTGATGAGGGCAAATCCCACACCTATCCCAGACCTAACTTGCGTTATCCTCTAAAATATTGATCGAAACCAGGTTTAATCGACTGTTTCAGTGTGGAACCACATTACTACGTGATCCAAACCAGAAAAAACCGAGGATCAGTTCAACAAGTATGTGAAAAACGCGAAAGTATTAGCCTGATGAGGGCAAATCCTAAACGTAACCCAGACCTAACATACGTTAGCCTCTAAAATATTTATCAAGACCAGGTTTAACCGAATGTTTCAGCGTGGTACCACATTACTACGTGATACAATCCGAAAATAGCCCAGGATCTAGCCATGAAGTATGAGAAATATGCGAAAGTATGAGTCTCATGAGGGCAAATCCCAGACCTATCCCGGACCTAACATGTGTTATCCTCTAATATATTTATCAAGACCAGGTTTAATTGACAGTTTTAGTGTGGTACCACATTACTACGTGAGCCAAACCAGAAAAAACCCAGGATCCGTTCAACAAGTATGTGAAGAATGCGAAAGTATGAGTGTGATGAGTGAAAATCCCAGGCCTGACCTAGACCTAACATGCGTTATCCTCTAAAATATTGAGCGAAACCAGGTTTAATTGACTGTTTCAGTGCGGTACCACATTACTACGTCATACAATCCAGAAACAGCCCAGGATCTAGCCATCAAGTATGAGAAATATGCGAAAGAATGTGCCTGATGAGAGCAAATCCCAGACCTAACCTAGACCTAACATGAATTATTCTCTAAAATATTGATCGAACCCAGGTTTAATTGACTGTTTCAGTGTTGTACTTCATTACTACGTGATGCAATCCAGAAAAAACCCAGGATCTAGCCATCAAGTATGAGAAATATGCGAAAGAATGAGACGGATGAGGGCAAATCCTGGACCTAACCCAGACCTAACATGCGTTATCCTCTAAAATACTTATCAAGACCAGGTTTATTTGACTGTTTCAGTGTTGTACTTCATTACTACGTGATGCAATCCAGAAAAAGCCCAGGATCTAGCCATCAAGTATGAGAAATATGCGAAAGAATGAGCCTGATGGGAGCAAATCCCAGACCTAACCTAGACCTAACATGAATTATTCTCTAAGATATTGGTCGTTACCAGGTTTAATTGACTGTTTCAGTGTGGTACCACACTACTACGGGATCCAAACCAGAAAAAACCCAGGATCTGTTCAACAAGTACGTGAAAAACCCGAAAGTACGAGCCTGATGAGGGCAAATCCCAGACCTATCCCAGACCTAACTTGCGTTATCCTCTAAAATATTGATCGACAACCAGGTTTAATTGAATGTTTCAGTGTGGTACCACATTACTATGTGATCCAAACCAGAAAATAACCCAGGATCTGTACAACGAGAATGTGAAGTGTGCGAAAGTATGAGTCTGATGAGGTCAAATCCCAGACCAATCCCAGACTTAACTTGCGTTATCCTCTAAAATATTAATCGAAACCAGGTTTAATCGACTGTTTCAGTGTGGAACCACATTACTACGTGATCAAAACCAGAAAAAAACCCAGGATCTTGTCAACGAGTATGTGACGTGTGCGAAAGTATGAGTCTGATGAGGGCTAATCCCAGACCTATCCCAGACCTAGCTTGCGTTATCCTCTAAAATATTGATCGAAACCAGGGTTAATTGACTGTTTCAGTGTGGTACCACATTACTACGTGATCCAATCCAGAAATAGCCCAGGATCTAGCCATGAAGTATGAGAAATATGCGAAAGTATGAGTCTGATGAGGGCAAATCCCACACCTATCCCAGACCTAACTTGCGTTATCCTCTAAAATATTGATCGAAACCAGGTTTAATCGACTGTTTCAGTGTGGAACCACATTACTACGTGATCCAAACCAGAAAAAACCGAGGATCAGTTCAACAAGTATGTGAAAAACGCGAAAGTATTAGCCTGATGAGGGCAAATCCTAAACGTAACCCAGACCTAACATACGTTAGCCTCTAAAATATTTATCAAGACCAGGTTTAACCGAATGTTTCAGCGTGGTACCACATTACTACGTGATACAATCCGAAAATAGCCCAGGATCTAGCCATGAAGTATGAGAAATATGCGAAAGTATGAGTCTCATGAGGGCAAATCCCAGACCTATCCCGGACCTAACATGTGTTATCCTCTAATATATTTATCAAGACCAGGTTTAATTGACAGTTTTAGTGTGGTACCACATTACTACGTGAGCCAAACCAGAAAAAACCCAGGATCCGTTCAACAAGTATGTGAAGAATGCGAAAGTATGAGTGTGATGAGTGAAAATCCCAGGCCTGACCTAGACCTAACATGCGTTATCCTCTAAAATATTGAGCGAAACCAGGTTCAATGGACTGTTTCAGTGTGGTTCAACACTACTACGGGATCCAAACCAGAAAAAACCCAGGATCTGTTCAACAAGTATGTGAAAACCGCGAATGTATGAGCCTGATGAGGGCAAATCCCAGACCTATCCCAGACCTAGCTTGCGTTGTCCTCTAAAATATTGATTGAAACCAGGTTTAATTGACTGTTTCAGTGTTGTACTTCATTACTACGTGATGCAATCCAGAAAAAGCCCAGGATCTAGCCATCAAGTATGAGAAATATGCGAAAGAATGAGCCTGATGGGAGCAAATCCCAGACCTAACCTAGACCTAACATGAATTATTCTCTAAGATATTGGTCGTTACCAGGTTTAATTGACTGTTTCAGTGTGGTACCACACTACTACGGGATCCAAACCAGAAAAAACCCAGGATCTGTTCAACAAGTACGTGAAAAACCCGAAAGTACGAGCCTGATGAGGGCAAATCCATGACCTATCCCAGACCTAACTTGCGTTATCCTCTAAAATATTGATCGAAACCAGGTTTAATCGACTGTTTCAGTGTGGAACCACATTACTCCGTGATCCAAACCAGAAAAAACCCAGGATCAGTTCAACAAGTATGTGAAAAACGCGAAAGTATTAGCCTGAGGAGGGCAAATCCTAAACGTAACCCAGACCTAACATACGTTATCCTCTAAAATATTTATCAAGACGAGATTTAATTGAATGTTTCAGCGTGGTACCACATTACTACGTGATACAATCCGAAAATAGCCCAGGATCTAGCCATGAAGTATGAGAAATATGCGAAAGTATGAGCCTGATGAGGGCAAATCCTAGACCTAACCCAGACCTAACATGCGTTATCCTCTAAAATATTTATCAAGACCAGGTTTAATTGAATGTTTCAGTGTGGTACCACATTACTATGTGATCCAAACCAGAAAATAACCCAGGGTCTGTTCAACGAGTATGTGAAGTGTGCGAAAGTATGAGTCTCATGAGGGCAAATCCCAGACCTATCCCAGACCTAACATGCGTTATCCTCTAATATATTTATCAAGACCAGGTTTAATTGACAGTTTTAGTGTGGTACCACATAACTACGTGAGCCAAACCAGAAAAAACCCAGGATCCGTTAAAGAAGTATGTGAAGAATGCGAAAGTATGAGTGTGATGAGTGAAAATCCCAGGCCTGACCTAGACCTAACATGCGTTATCCTCTAAAATATTGAGCGAAACCAGGTTTAATGGACAGTTTCAGTGTGGTACAACACTACTACGGGATCCAAACCAGAAAAAACCCAGGATCTGTTCAACAGGTATGTGAAAAACGCGAAAGTATGAGCCTGATGAGGGCAAATCCCAGGGCTAACCTAGACCTAACATGCGTTATCCTCTAAAATATTGATCCAAACCAGGTTTAATGGACTGTTTCAGTGTGGTACCACACTACTACGTGATAGAAACCAGAAAAAACCCAGGATCTGTTCAACAAGTATGAGAAATATGCGAAAGAATGAGCCTGATGAGGGCGAATCCCAGACCTATGCCAGACCTAACTTGCGTTGTCCTCTAAAGTATTGATGGAAACCAGGTTTAATTGACTGTTTCAGTGTTGTACTTCATTACTACGTGATGCAATCCAGAAAAAGGCCAGTATCTAGCCATCAAGTATGAGAAATATGCGAAAGAATGAGCCTGATGAGAGCAAATCCCAGACCTAACCTAGACCTAACATGAATTATTCTCTAAAATATTGGTCGAAACCAGGTTTAATTGACTGTTTCAGTGTGGTCACACATTACTACGTGATCCAAACCAGAAAAAACCCAGGATCAGTTCAGCAAGTATGAGAAGATTGCGAAAGTATGAGTCTGATGAGTGAAAATCCCAGGGCTAACCTAGACCTAACATGCGTTATCCTCTAAAATATTGATCCAAACCAGGTTTAATTGACTGTTTCAGTGTGGTACCACACTACTACGTGATACAAACCAGAAAAAACCCAGGATCTGTCCAATAAATATGTGAAAAACGCGAAAGTATGAGCCTGATGAGGGCGAATCCCAGACCTATGCCAGACCTAAGTTGCGTTGTCCTCTAAGATACTGATGGAAACCAGGTTTAGATGAATGTTTCAGTGTGGTACCACTTTACTACGTGATCCAAAGCAGAAAAAACCCTCGATCAGGTCAACATGTATGTTAAAACTGCGAAAGTATGACCCAGATGAGGGCAAATCCCAGGCCTAACCCAGACCTAACTTGCGTTATCCTCTAAAATATTGATCGAAACCAGGTTTAATTGACTGTTTCAGTGCGGTACCACATTACTACGTCATACAATCCAGAAACAGCCCAGGATCTAGCCATCAAGTATGAGAAATATGCGAAAGAATGTGCCTGATGAGAGCAAATCCCAGACCTAACATAGACCTAACATGAATTATTCTCTAAAATATTGATCGAAACCAGGTTTAATTGACTGTTTCAGTGTTGTACCTCATTACTACGTGATGCAATCCAGAAAAAACCCAGGATCTAGCCATCAAGTATGAGAAATATGCGAAAGAATGAGCCTGATGAGGGCAAATCCAGGACCTAACCCAGACCTAACATGCGTTATCCTCTAAAATGTTTATCAAGACCAGGTTTAACTGAATGTTTCAGTGTAGTATCACACTACTACGTGACCCAAACCAGAAAAAGCCCAGGATCTGTTCAACAAGTATGTGAAAAACGCGAAAGTATGAGCCTGATGAGGGCAAATCCCGGAACTATCCCAGACCTAACTTGCGTAATCCTCTAAAATATTGATCGAAACCAGGTTTAATTGAATGTTTCAGTGTGGTACCATATTACTACGTGATCCAAACCAGTAATAACCCAGGATCCGTTCTACAAGTATGTGAAGAATGCGAAAGTGTGAGTCTGATGAGTGAAAATCCCAGGCCTAACCTAGACCTAACCTGCGTTATCCTGAAAAATATTGATCGAAACCTGGTTTAATCGACTGTTTCAGTGTGGTACCACATTACTATGTGATCCAAACCAGAAAATAACCCCGGATCTGTTCAACGAGTATGTGAAGTGTGCGAAAGTATGAATCTGATGAGGGCAAATCCCAGACCTATCCCAGACCTAACATGCGTTATCCTCTAAAATATTTACCAAGACCAGGTTTAATTGATTGCTTCAGTGTGGACCCACATAACTACGTGATCCAAACCAGAAAAAACCCAGGATCCGTTCAACAAGTATGTGAAGAATGCGAAAGTATGAGTCTGATGAGTGAAAAAACCAGGCCTGACCTAGACCTAACATGCGTTGTCCTCTAAAATATTGATGGAAACCAGGTTTAGTTGACTGTTTCAGTGTTGTACTTCATTACTACGTGATGCAATCCAGAAAAAGCCCAGGATCTAGCCATCAAGTATGAGAAATATGCGAAAGAATGAGCCTGATGGGAGCAAATCCCAGACCTAACCTAGACCTACCATGAATTATTCTCTAAAATATTGGTCGAAACCAGGTTTAATCGACTGTTTCAGTGTGGTACCACATTACTATGTGATCCAAACCAGAAAATAACCCAGGATCTGTTCAACGAGTATGTGAAGAATGCGAAAGAATGAGCCTGATGAGTGAAAATCCCAGGCCTAAGCTAGACCTAACATGCGTTACCCTCAAAAATATTGATCGAAACCTGGTTTAATCGACTGTTTCAGTGTGGTACCACATTACTATGTGATCAAACCAGAACATAACCCAGGATCTGTTCAACGAGTATGTGAAGTGTGCGAAAGTATGAGTCTGATGAGGGCAAATCCCAGACCTATCCCGGACCTAACATGAGTTATCCTCTAAAATATTTATCAAGACCAGGTTTACTTGATTGTTTCAGTGTGGACCCACATAACTACGCGATCCAAACCAGAAAAAACCCAGGATCCGTTCAACAAGTATGTGAAGAATGCGAAAGTATGAGTCTGATGAGTGAAAAAACCAGGCCTGACCTAGACCTAACATGCGTTATCCTCTAAAATATTGAGCGAAACCAGGATTAATGGACTGTTTCAGTGTGGTACCACACTACTACGGGATCCAAACCAGAAAAAACCCAGCATCTGTTCAACAAGTATGTGTAAAACGCGACAGTATGAGCCTGATGTGGGCAAATCCCAGACCTATCCCAGACCTAACTTGCGTTGTCCTCTAAAATATTGATGGAAACCAGGTTTAATTGACTGTTTCAGTGCTGTACTTCATTACTACGTGATGCAATCCAGAAAAAGCTCAGGATCTAGCCATCAAGTATGAGAAATATTCGCAAGAATGAGCCTGATGGGAGCAAATCCCAGACCTATCCCAGACCTAACTTGCGATATCCTCCAAAATATTGATCGAAACCAGGTTTAATTGACTGTTTTAGTGTGGTACCACATTACTACGTGATCGAAACCAGGAAAAACCCAGGATCTGTTCAACAAGTATGTGAAAAACGCGAAACTGTGAGCCTGATGAGGGCAAATCTTAGACCTAACCCAGACCTAAGATGCGTTATCCTCTAAAATATTTATCCAGACCAGGTTTCATTGAATGTTTCAGTGTGGTACCACTTTACTACGTGATCCAATCCAGAAGTAGCCCAGGATCTAGCCATGAAGTGTGAGAAATATGCGATAATAAGAGCCTGATGAGGGCAAAGCCTAGACCTATCCCAGACCTAACTTGCGTTATCCTCTAAAATATTGATCGAAACCATGTTTAATTGACTGTTTCAGCGTGGTACCACATTACTACGTGGTACAATGCAGAAACAGCCCAGGATCTAGCCATGAAGTATGAGAAATATGCGAAAATATGAGCCTGATGAGGGCAAATCCTAGACGTAACCCAGACCTAACATGCGTTATCCTCTAAAATATTTATCAAGACCAGGTTAGTTGAATGTTTCAGTGTGGTACCACATACTACGTGATCCAAACCAGAAAAAACCCAGGATCCGTTCAACAAGTATGTGAAGAATGCGAATGTATGAGTCTGATCAGTGAAAAACTCGGGCCTTACCTAGACCTAACTTGCGTTGTCCTCTAAAATATTGATGGAAACCAGGTTTCATTGACTGGTTCAGTGTGGTACTACGTTACTATGTGATCAAACCAGAAAATAACCCAGGATCTGTTCAACGAGTATGTGAAGTGTGCGAAAGTATGAGTCTGATGAGGGCAAATCCCAGACCTATCCCAGACCTAACATGCGTTATCCTCTAAAATATTTATCAAGACCAGGTTTAATTGATTGTTTCAGTGTGGACCCACATAACTACGTGATCCAAACCAGAAAAATACCCAGGATCTGTTCAACAAGTATGTAAAGAACGCGGAAATATGGCCCTGACGAGGGAAAACCCCGGGCCTAACCTAGACCTAACTTGCGTTATCCTCTAAAATATTGATCGAAACCAGGTTTAATTGACTATTTCAGTGTGGTACCACATTACTACGTGATCCAAACCACAAGAAACCCAGGATCCGTTCAACAAGTATGTGACGAATGCGAAAGTATGTGTCTGATGAGGCCAAATCCCAGGCCTAACCTAGATCTAACATGCGTTATCCTCAAAAATATTGATCGAAAACAGGTTTAATGGACTTTTACAGTGTGGTACCAAATCACTACGTGATCCAAACCAGAAAAATACCCAGGATCCGTTCAACAAGTATGTGAAGAATGCGAAAGTATGTGTCTGATGAGGGCAAATCCCAGGACTAACCTAGACCTAACATGCGTTACCCTCTAAAGTATTGATCGAAAACAGGTTTAATCGACTATTTCAGTGTGGTACCACATTACTGCGTGACCAAACCAGAAAAATACCCAGTATCTGTTCAACAAGTATGTGAGGAACGCGGAAATATGACCCTGATGAGGGCAAATCCCAGGCCTATCCTAGACATAATATGCGTTATCCTCCAAAATATTGATCGAAACCAGGTAAAATGGACTGTTTCAGTGTGGTACCACATTACTACAGGATCCAAACTAGAAAAAGTCCAGAATTTGGCCATCAAGTATGAGGAATGTGCGAAAGTACGAGCCTGATGAGAGCAAATCCCAGACCTAACCATGACCTAACATGCGTTATTCTCTAAAATGTTGATCGAAACCAGGTTTAATGGACTGTCTCAGTGTGGTACCACTTTACTACGTGATCCAAACCAGAAAAAACCCAGGATCTGTTCAACATGTATGTGAAAAACGCGAAACTATGAGCATGATGAGGGCAAATCACAGACCTATCCCAGACCTAACATGCGTTATTCTCTAAAATATTTATCAAGACCAGGTTTAATTGAATGTTTCAGTGTGGTACCACATTACTACGTGATCCAAACCACAAAAAACCCAGGATCTGTTCAACATGTATGTGGAAAATGCGAAAGTATGTGTCTGATGAGGGCAATTCCCAGGCCTAACCTAGACATAACATGCGTTGCCCTCTAAAATATTGAGCGAAACCTGGTTTAATTGTCTGTTTCAGTGTGGTACCACATTACTACCTGATCCAAACCAGAAAAATACCCAGGATCTGTTCAACAAGTATGTGAAGAACGCGAAAATATGACCCTGATGAGGGCAAATCCCAGACCTATCCCAGACCTAACTTGCGTTGTCCTCTAAAATATTCATGGAATCCAGGTTTAATTGACTGTTTCAGTGTGGCACCACATTACTGCGTGATCCAAACCAGAAAAAACCCGGGATCCGTTCAACAAGTATGTGAAGAATGCGAAAGTATGAGCCTGACGAGGGCAAATCCCGGACCTATCCCAGACATAACTTGCGTTATCCTCTAAAATATTGGGCGAAACCAGCTTTAATCGACTATTTCAGTGTGGTACCACATTACTACGTGATCCAAATCAGAAAAATACCCAGGATCTGTTCAACAAGTATGTGAAGAATGCGAAAGTATGTGTCTGATGAGGGCAAATCCCGGACCTATCCCAGACATAACTTGCGTTATCCTCTAAAATATTGGGCGAAACCAGCTTTAATCGACTATTTCAGTGTGGTACCACATTACTACGTGATCCAAATCAGAAAAATACCCAGGATCTGTTCAACAAGTATGTGAAGAATGCGAAAGTATGTGTCTGATGAGGGCAAATCCCAGGACTAACCTAGACCTAACATGCGTTACCCTCTAAAGTATTGATCGAAAACAGGTTTAATCGACTATTTCAGTGTGGTACCACATTACTGCGTGACCAAACCAGAAAAATACCCAGTATCTGTTCAACAAGTATGTGAGGAACGCGGAAATATGACCCTGATGAGGGCAAATCCCAGGCCTAACCTAGACATAATATGCGTTATCCTCCAAAATATTGATCGAAACCAGGTAAAATGGACTGTTTCAGTGTGGTACCACATTACTACAGGATCCAAACTAGAAAAAGTCCAGAATTTGGCCATCAAGTATGAGGTATGTGCGAAAGTACGAGCCTGATGAGAGCAAATCCCAGACCTAACCATGACCTAACATGCGTTATTCTCTAAAATGTTGATCGAAACCAGGTTTAATGGACTGTCTCAGTGTGGTACCACTTTACTACGTGATCCAAACCAGAAAAAACCCAGGATCTGTTCAACAAGTATGTGAAAAACGCGAAACTATGAGCATGATGAGGGCAAATCACAGACCTATCCCAGACCTAACATGCGTTATCCTCAAAAATATTGATCGAAAACAGGTTTAATGGACTTTTTCAGTGTGGTACCAAATCACTACGTGATCCAAACCATAAAAATACCCAGGATCTGTTCAACATGTATGTGGAAAATGCGAAAGTATGTGTCTGATGAGGGCAATTCCCAGGCCTAACCTAGACATAACATGCGTTGCCCTCTAAAATATTGAGCGAAACCAGGTTTAATTGACTGTTTCAGTGTGGTACCACATTACTACCTGATCCAAACCAGAAAAATACCCAGGATCTGTTCAACAAGTATGTGAAGAACGCGAAAATATGACCCTGATGAGGGCAAATCCCAGACCTATCCCAGACCTAACTTGCGTTGTCCTCTAAAATATTCATGGAATCCAGGTTTAATTGACTGTTTCAGTGTGGCACCACATTACTGCGTGATCCAAACCAGAAAAAACCCGGGATCCGTTCAACAAGTATGTGAAGAATGCGAAAGTATGAGCCTGACGAGGGCAAATCCCGGACCTATCCCAGACATAACTTGCGTTATCCTCTAAAATATTGGGCGAAACCAGCTTTAATCGACTATTTCAGTGTGGTACCACATTACTACGTGATCCAAATCAGAAAAATACCCAGGATCTGTTCAACAAGTGTGTGAAGAACGCGAAAGTATGACCCTGATGAGGGCAAATCCCAGACCCATACCAGACCTAACTTGCGTTGTCCTCTAAAATATTGATGGAAACCAGGTATAATTGACTGTTTCAGTGTGGTACCACATTACTACCTGATCCAAACCAGAAAAATACACAGGATCTGTTCAACAAGTATGTGAAGAACGCGAAAATATGACCCTGATGAGGGCAAATCCCAGACCTATACCAGACCTAACTTGCGTTGTCCTCTAAAATATTGATGGAAACCTGGTTTAATTGACTGTTTCAGTGAGGTACCACATTGCTACGTGATCCAATCCAGAAAAAATCCCAGGATCTGTACAACAAGTATGTGAAGAATGCGAAAGTATGTGTCTGATGAGGGCAAATCCCAGGACTAACCTAGACATAACATGCGTTATCCTCTAAAATATTGATCGAAACCAGATTAAATGGACTGTTTCAGTGTGGTACTACATTACTATGTGATCCAAACCAGAAAAATACCCAGGATCTGTTGAACAAGTATGTGAAAAACGCGAAACTATGAGCCTGATGAGGGCAAATCCTAGACCTAACCCAGACCTAACATGCGTTATCCTGTAAAATATTTATCAAGACCAGGTTTAATTGAATGTTTCAGTGTGGTACCACATTACTACGTGATCCAAACCTGAAAAAACCCAGGATCTGTTCAACAAGTATGTGGAGAATGCGAAAGTATGTGTCTGATGAGGGCAAATCCCAGGCCTAACCTAGACATAACATGCGTTATCCTCTAAGATATTGATGGAAACCAGGTTTAATTGACTGTTTCAGTGTGGTACCACATTGCTACGTGATCCAATCCAGAAAAATACCCAGGATCCCTTCAACAAGTGTGTGAAGAATGCGAAAGTATGTGTCTGATGAGGGAAAATCCCAGGCCTAACCTAGACCAAACATGCGTTATCCTGTAAAATATTGATCGAAACCAGATTTAATGGACTGCTTCAGGGTGCTACCACATTACTGCGTGATCAAAACCAGAAAAAACCCGGGATCCGTTCAACAAGTATGTGAAGAATGCGAAACTATGAGCCTGATGAGGGCAAATCCCAGACCTATCCCAGACCCAACATGTGTTATCCCCTAAAACATTTATCAATACCAGGTTTAATTGAATGTTTCAGTGTGGTACCACATTACTACGTGATCCAAACCACAAGAAACCCAAGATCCGTTCAACAAGTATGTGACGAATGCGAAAGTATATGTCTGATGAGGGCAAATCCCAGGCCTAACCTAGACAGAACATGCGTTATCCTCTAAAATATTGATCGAAACTAGGTTTAATGGACTGTTTCAGTGTGCTACCACATTACTACGTGATGCAAACCAGAAAAAACCCAGCATCTGTTCAACAAGTATGTGGAGAATGCGAAAGTATGTGTCTGATGAGGGCAAATCCCAGGCCTAACCTAGACATAACATGCGTTGTCCACTAAAATATTGATCGAAACCAGGTTTAATGGACTGTTTCAGTGTGGTACCACAATACTACGGGATCCAAACCAGAAAAAGCCCAGAATCTGGCCACCAAGTATGAGAAATATGCGAAAGTACGAGCCTGATCAGGGCAAATCCCAGACCTATCCCAGACCTAACTTGCGTTGTCCTCTAAAATATTGATCGAAACCAGGTTTAATGGACTGTTTCAGTGTGGTACCACAATACTACGGGATTCAAACCAGAAAAATACCGAGGATCTGTTCAACAAGTATGTGAAGAACGCGAAATTATGACCCTGATGTGGGCAAATCCCAGACCTATACCAGACCTAACTTGCGTTGTCCACTAAAATATTGATGGAAACCAGGTTTAATTGACTGTTTCAGTGTGGTACCACATTACTACGTGATCCAATCCAGAAAAAAGCCCAGGATCTGTACAACAAGTATGTGAAGAATGCGAAAGTATGAGCCTGACGAGGGCAAATCCCGGACCTATCCCAGACATAACTTGCGTTATCCTCTAAAATATTGATCGAAACCAGGTTTAATCGACTATTTCAGTGTGGTACCACATTACTACGTGATCCAAAACAGAAAAAATCCGGGATCTGTTCAACAAGTATGTGAAAAACGCGAAACTATGAGCCTGATGAGGGCAAATCCCAGACCTATCCCAGACCCAACATGCGTTATCCTCTAAAACATTTATTAAGACCAGGTTAAATTGAATGTTTCAGTGTGTCACCGCATTACTACGTGATCCAAACCACAAAAAACCCAGGATCCGTTCAACAAGATGTGAAGAATGCGAAAGTATGTATCTGATGAGGGCAAATCCCAGGCCTAACCTAGACCTAACATGCGTTACTCTCAAAAATCCTGATCGTAACCAGGTTTAATCGACTGCTCCAGTGTGGTACCACATTACTGTGTGATCCAAACCAGAAAAAAACCCAGGATCTGTACAACAAGTATGTGAAGAATGCGAAAGTATGAGCCTGACGAGGGCAAATCCCGGACCTATCCCAGACATAACTTGCGTTATCCTCTAAAATATTGGTCGAAACCAGGTTTAATCGACTATTTCAGTGTGGTACCACATTACTACGTGATCCAAACCAGAAAAATACCCAGGATCTGTTCAACAAGTATGTAAAGAACGCGGAAATATGGCCCTGACGAGGGAAAACCCCGGGCCTAACCTAGACCTAACTTGCGTTATCCTCTAAAATATTGATCGAAACCAGGTTTAATTGACTATTTCAGTGTGGTACCACATTACTACGTGATCCAAACCACAAGAAACCCAGGATCCGTTCAACAAGTATGTGACGAATGCGAAAGTATGTGTCTGATGAGGCCAAATCCCAGGCCTAACCTAGATCTAACATGCGATATCCTCAAAAATATTGATCGAAAACAGGTTTAATGGACTTTTTCAGTGTGGTACCAAATCACTACGTGATCCAAACCAGAAAAATACCCAGCATCCGTTCAACAAGTATGTGAAGAATGCGAAAGTATGTGTCTGATGAGGGCAAATCCCAGGACTAACCTAGACCTAACATGCGTTACCCTCTAAAGTATTGATCGAAAACAGGTTTAATCGACTATTTCAGTGTGGTACCACATTACTGCGTGACCAAACCAGAAAAATACCCAGTATCTGTTCAACAAGTATGTGAGGAACGCGGAAATATGACCCTGATGAGGGCAAATCCCAGGCCTAACCTAGACATAATATGCGTTATCCTCCAAAATATTGATCGAAACCAGGTAAAATGGACTGTTTCAGTGTGGTACCACATTACTACGTGATCCAAACCACAAAAAACCCAGGATCTGTTCAACATGTATGTGGAAAATGCGAAAGTATGTGTCTGATGAGGGCAATTCCCAGGCCTAACCTAGACATAACATGCGTTGTCCTCTAAAATATTGAGCGAAACCAGGTTTAATTGACTGTTTCAGTGTGGTACCACATTACTACCTGATCCAAACCAGAAAAATACCCAGGATCTGTTCAACAAGTGTGTGAAGAACGCGAAAATATGACCCTGATGAGGGCAAATCCCAGACCTATCCCAGACCTAACTTGCGTTGTCCTCTAAAATATTCATGGAATCCAGGTTTAATTGACTGTTTCAGTGTGGCACCACATTACTGCGTGATCCAAACCAGAAAAAACCCGGGATCCGTTCAACAAGTATGTGAAGAATGCGAAAGTATGAGCCTGACGAGGGCAAATCCCGGACCTATCCCAGACATAACTTGCGTTATCCTCTAAAATATTGGGCGTAACCAGCTTTAATCGACTATTTCAGTGTGGTACCACATTACTACGTGATCCAAATCAGAAAGATACCCAGGATCTGTTCAACAAGTGTGTGAAGAACGCGAAAGTATGACCCTGATGAGGGCAAATCCCAGACCCATACCAGACCTAACTTGCGTTGTCCTCTAAAATATTGATGGAAACCAGGTATAATTGACTGTTTCAGTGCGGTACCACATTACTACCTGATCCAAACCAGAAAAATACCCAGGATCTGTTCAACAAGTATGTGAAGAACGCGAAAATATGACCACGATGAGGGCAAATCCCAGACCTATACCAGACCTAACTTGCGTTGTCCTGTAAAATATTGATGGAAACCAGGTTTAATTGACTGTTTCAGTGAGGTACCACATTGCTACGTGATCCAATCCAGAAAAAATCCCAGGATCTGTACAACAAGTATGTGAAGAATGCGAAAGTATGTGTCTGATGAGGGCAAATCCCAGGACTAACCTAGACATAACATGCGTTATCCTCTAAAATATTGATCGAAACCAGGTTAAATGGACTGTTTCAGTGTGGTACTACATTACTATGTGATCCAAACCAGAAAAATACCCAGGATCTGTTGAACAAGTATGTGAAAAACGCGAAACTATGAGCCTGATGAGGGCAAATCCTAGACCTAACCCAGACCTAACATGCGTTATCCTGTAAAATATTTATCAAGACCAGTTTTAATTGAATGTTTCAGTGTGGTACCACATTACTACGTGATCCAAACCTGAAAAAACCCAGGATCTGTTCAACAAGTATGTGGAGAATGCGAAAGTATGTGTCTGATGAGGGCAAATCCCAGGCCTAACCTAGACATAACATGCGTTATCCCCTAAAACAATTATCAAGACCAGGTTTAATTGAATGTTTCAGTGTGGTACCACATTACTACCTGATCCAAACCAGAAAAATACCCAGGATCTGTTCAACAAGTATGTGAAGAACGCGAAAATATGACCCTGATGAGGGCAAATCCCAGACCTATCCCAGACCTAACTTGCGTTGTCCTCTAAAATATTCATGGAATCCAGGTTTAATTGACTGTTTCAGTGTGGTACTACATTACTACCTGATCCAAACCAGAAAAATACCCAGGATCTGTTCAACAAGTATGTGAAGAACGCGAAAATATGACCCTGATGAGGGCAAATCCCAGACCTATACCAGACCTAACTTGCGTTGTCCTGTAAAATATTGATGGAAACCAGGTTTAATTGACTGTTTCAGTGAGGTACCACATTGCTACGTGATCCAATCCAGAAAAAATCCCAGGATCTGTACAACAAGTATGTGAAGAATGCGAAAGTATGTGTCTGATGAGGGCAAATCCCAGGACTAACCTAGACATAACATGCGTTATCCTCTAAAATATTGATCGAAACCAGGTTAAATGGACTGTCTCAGTGTGGTACCACATTACTACAGGATCCAAACTAGAAAAAGCCCAGAGTCTGGCCATCAAGTATGAGAAATATGCGAAAGTACGAGCCTGATGAGAGCAAATCCCAGACCTAACCATGACCTAACGTGCGTTATTCTCTAAAATATTGATCGAATCCAGGTTTAATCGACTATTTCAGTGTGGTACCACATTACTACGTGATCCAAACCAGAAAAATACCCAGGATCTGTTCAACAAGTATGTGAAGAACGCGGAAATATGACCCTGATGAGGGAAAACTCCTGGCCTAACCTAGACCTAACATGAGTTATCCTCAAAAATATTGACCGAAACCAGGTTTAATCGACTGTTTCAGTGCGGTACCACATTACTACCTGATCCAAACCAGAAAAATACCCAGGATCTGTTCAACAAGTATGTGAGGAACGCGAAAATATGACCCTGATGAGGGCAAATCCCAGACCTATCCCAGACCCAACATGCGTTATCCCCTAAAACATTTATCAATACCAAGTTTAATTGAATGTTTCAGTGTGGTACCACATTACTACGTGATCCAAACCACAAGAAACCCAAGATCCGTTCAACAAGTATGTGACGAATGCGAAAGTATATGTCTGATGAGGGCAAATCCCAGGCCTAACCTAGACAGAACATGCGTTATCCTCTAAAATATTGATCGAAACTAGGTTTAATGGACTGTTTCAGTGTGCTACCACATTACTACGTGATCCAAACCAGAAAAAACCCAGCATCTGTTCAACAAGTATGTGGAGAATGCGAAAGTATGTGTTTGATGAGGGCAAATCCCAGGCCTAACCTAGACATAACATGCGTTGTCCACTAAAATATTGATCGAAAACAGGTTTAATCGACTATTTCAGTGTGGTACCACATTACTGCGTGACCAAACCAGAAAAATACCCAGTATCTGTTCAACAAGTATGTGAGGAACGCGGAAATATGACCCTGATGAGGGCAAATCCAAGGCCTAACCTAGACATAATATGCGTTATCCTCCAAAATATTGATCGAAACCAGGTAAAATGGACTGTTTCAGTGTGGTACCACATTACTACAGGATCCAAACTAGAAAAAGTCCAGAATTTGGCCATCAAGTATGAGGAATGTGCGAAAGTACGAGCCTGATGAGAGCAAATCCCAGACCTAACCATGACCTAACATGCGTTATTCTCTAAAATGTTGATCGAAACCAGGTTTAATGGACTGTCTCAGTGTGGTACCACTTTACTACGTGATCCAAACCAGAAAAAACCCAGGATCTGTTCAACAAGTATGTGAAAAACGCGAAACTATGAGCATGATGAGGGCAAATCACAGACCTATCCCAGACCTAACATGCGTTATTCTCTAAAATATTTATCAAGACCAGGTTTAATTGAATGTTTCAGTGTGGTACCACATTACTACGTGATCCAAACCACAAAAAACCCAGGATCTGTTCAACATGTATGTGGAAAATGCGAAAGTATGTGTCTGATGAGGGCAATTCCCAGGCCTAACCTAGACATAACATGCGTTGTCCTCTAAAATATTGAGCGAAACCAGGTTTAATTGACTGTTTCAGTGTGGTACCACATTACTACGTGATCCAAATCAGAAAGATACCCAGGATCTGTTCAACAAGTGTGTGAAGAACGCGAAAGTATGACCCTGATGAGGGCAAATCCCAGACCCATACCAGACCTAACTTGCGTTGTCCTCTAAAATATTGATGGAAACCAGGTATAATTGACTGTTTCAGTGTGGTACCACATTACTACCTGATCCAAACCAGAAAAATACCCAGGATCTGTTCAACAAGTATGTGAAGAACGCGAAAATATGACCCTGATGAGGGCAAATCCCAGACCTATACCAGACCTAACTTGCGTTGTCCTGTAAAATATTGATGGAAACCAGGTTTAATTGACTGTTTCAGTGAGGTACCACATTGCTACGTGATCCAATCCAGAAAAAATCCCAGGATCTGTACAACAAGTATGTGAAGAATGCGAAGGTATGTGTCTGATGAGGGCAAATCCCAGGACTAACCTAGACATAACATGCGTTATCCTCTAAAATATTGATCGAAACCAGGTTAAATGGACTGTTTCAGTGTGGTACTACATTACTATGTGATCCAAACCAGAAAAATACCCAGGATCTGTTGAACAAGTATGTGAAAAACGCGAAACTATGAGCCTGATGAGGGCAAATCCTAGACCTAACCCAGACCTAACATGCGTTATCCTGTAAAATATTTATCAAGACCAGGTTTAATTGAATGTTTCAGTGTGGTACCACATTACTACGTGATCCAAACCTGAAAAAACCCAGGATCTGTTCAACAAGTATGTGGAGAATGCGAAAGTATGTGTCTGATGAGGGCAAATCCCAGGCCTAACCTAGACATAACATGCGTTATCCCCTAAAACATTTATCAAGACCAGGTTTAATTGAATGTTTCAGTGTGGTACCACATTACTACCTGATCCAAACCAGAAAAATACCCAGGATCTGTTCAACAAGTATGTGAAGAACGCGAAAATATGACCCTGATGAGGGCAAATCCCAGACCTATACCAGACCTAACTTGCGTTGTCCTGTAAAATATTGATGGAAACCAGGTTTAATTGACTGTTTCAGTGAGGTACCACATTGCTACGTGATCCAATCCAGAAAAAATCCCAGGATCTGTACAACAAGTATGTGAAGAATGCGAAAGTATGTGTCTGATGAGGGCAAATCCCAGGACTAACCTAGACATAACATGCGTTATCCTCTAAAATATTGATCGAAACCAGGTTAAATGGACTGTCTCAGTGCGGTACCACATTACTACAGGATCCAAACTAGAAAAAGCCCAGAGTCTGGCCATCAAGTATGAGAAATATGCGAAAGTACGAGCCTGATGAGAGCAAATCCCAGACCTAACCATGACCTAACGTGCGTTATTCTCTAAAATATTGATCGAATCCAGGTTTAATCGACTATTTCAGTGTGGTACCACATTACTACGTGATCCAAACCAGAAAAATACCCAGGATCTGTTCAACAAGTATGTGAAGAACGCGGAAATATGACCCTGATGAGGGAAAACTCCTGGCCTAACCTAGACCTAACATGAGTTATCCTCAAAAATATTGACCGAAACCAGGTTTAATCGACTGTTTCAGTGCGGTACCACATTACTACCTGATCCAAACCAGAAAAATACCCAGGATCTGTTCAACAAGTATGTGAGGAACGCGAAAATATGACCCTGATGAGGGCAAATCCCAGACCTATACCAGACCTAACTTGCGTTGTCCTCTAAAATATTGATGGAAACCAGGTTTAATTGACTGTTTCAGTGTGGTACCACATTGCTACGTGATCCAATCCAGAAAAAAACCCAGGATCTGTACAACAAGTATGTGAAGAATGCGAAAGTATGAGCCTGACGAGGGCAAATCCTGGACCTATCCCAGACATAACTTGCGTTATCCTCTAAAATATTGATCGAAACCAGGTTTAATCGACTATTTCAGTGTGGTACCACATTACTACGTGATCCAAACCAGAAAAATACCCAGGATCTGTTCAACAAGTATGTGGAGAATGCGAAAGTATGTGTCTGATGAGGGCAAATCCCAGGCCTAACCTAGATCTAACATGCGTTATCCTCAAAAATATTGATCGAAACCAGGTTTAACGGACTTTTTCAGTGTGGTACCACATCACTACGTGATCCAAACCAGAAAAATACCCAGGATCCGTTCAACAAGTGTGTGAAGAATGCGAAAGTATGTGTCTGATGAGAGAAAATCCCAGGCCTAACCTAGACCAAACATGCGTTATCCTGTAAAATATTGATCGAAACCAGATTTAATGGACTGCTTCAGTGTGCTACCACATTACTGCGTGATCAAAACCAGAAAAAACCCGGGATCCGTTCAACAAGTATGTGAAGAATGCGAAACTATGAGCCTGATGAGGGCAAATCCCAGACCTATCCCAGACCCAACATGCGTTATCCCCTAAAACATTTATCAATACCAGGTTTAATTGAATGTTTCAGTGTGGTACCACATTACTACGTGATCCAAACCACAAGAAACCCAGGATCCGTTCAACAAGTATGTGACGAATGCGAAAGTATGTGTCTGATGAGGGCAAATCCCAGGCCTAACCTAGATCTAACATGCGTTATCCTCAAAAATAGTGATCGAAACCAGGTTTAACGGACTTTTTCAGTATGGTACCACATTACTACAGGATCCAGACTAGAAAAAGTCCAGAATCTGGCCATCAAGTATGAGAAATATGCGAAAGTACGAGCCTGATGAGAGCAAATCCCAGACCTAACCATGACCTAACAGGCGTTATTCTCTAAAATATTGATCGAAACCAGGTTTAATGGACTGTTTCAGTGTGGTACCACATTACTACGTGATCCAAACCAGAAAAAACACAGGATCTGTTCAACAAGTATGTGAAAAACGCGAAACTATGAGCCTGATGAGGGCAAATCCCAGACCTATCCGAGACCCAACATGCGTTATCCCCTAAAACATTTATCAAGACCAGGTTTAATTGAATGTTTCAGTGTGGTACCACATTACTACGTGATCCAAACCACAAGAAGCCCAGGATCCGTTCAACAAGTATGTGACGAATGCGAAAGTATGTGTCTGATGAGGGCAAATCCCAGGCCTAACCTAGACCAAGCATGCGTTATCCTGTAAAATATTGATCGAAACCAGATTTAATGGAGTGCTTCAGTGTGCTACCACATTACTGCGTGATCCAAACCAGAAAAAACCCGGGATCCGTTCAACAAGTATGTGAAGAATGCGAAAGTATATGTCTGATGAGGGCAAATCCCAGGCCTAACCTAGACAGAACATGCGTTATCCTCTAAAATATTGATCGAAACTAGGTTTAATGGACTGTTTCAGTGTGCTACCACATTACTACGTGATCCAAACCAGAAAAAACCCAGGATCCGTTCAACAAGTATGTGGAGAATGCGAAAGTATGTGTCTGATGAGGGCAAATCCCAGGCCTAACCTAGACCTAACATGCGTTACCATCAAAAATACTGATCGGTACCAGGTTTAATCGACTTTTTCAGTATGGTATCACATTACTATGTGTTCCAAACCAGAAAAAAACCCAGGATCTGTACAACAAGTATGTGAGGAATGCGAAAGTATGAGCCTGACGAGGGCAAATCCCGGAACTATCCCAGACATAACTTGCGTTATCCTCTAAAATATTGGTCGAAATCAGGTTTAATCGACTATTTCAGTGTGGTACCACATTACTACGTGATCCAAATCAGAAAAATACCCAGGATCTGTTCAACAAGTGTGTGAAGAACGCGAAAGTATGACCCTGATGAGGGCAAATCCCAGACCTATACCAGACCTAACTTGCGTTGTCCTCTAAAATATTGATGGAAACCAGGTTTAATGGACCGTTTCAGTGTGGTACCACATTACTACGTGATCCAATCCAGAAAAAAACCCAGGATCTGTACAACAAGTGTGTGAAGAATGCGAAAGTATGAGCCTGACGAGGGCAAATCCCGGAACCATCCAACACATAACTTGCGTTATCCTCTAAAATATTGATCGAAACCAGGTTTAATCGACTATTTCAGTGTGGTACCACATTACTACGTGATCCAATCCAGAAAAATACCCAGGATCTGATCAACAAGTATGTGAAGGACGCGGAAATATGACCCTGATGAGGGCAGATCCCGGGCCTAACCTAGACCTAACATGAGTTATCCTCAAAAATATTGATCGAAACCAGGTTTAATCGACTGTTTCAGTGTGGTACCACATTACTACCTGATCCAAACCAGAAAAATACCCAGGATCTGTTCAACAAGTATGTGAAGAACGCGAAAATATGACCCTGGTGAGGGCAAATCCCAGACCTATACCAGACCTAACTTGCGTTGTCCTCTAAAATATTAATGGAAACCAGGTTTAATTGACTGTTTCAGTGTGGTACCACATTACTTCGTGATGCAATCCAGAAAAAGCCCTGGATCTAGCCAACAAGTATGAGTAATATGCGAAAGTATGAGCCTGATGAGGGCAAATCCTAGACCTAACAGGCGTTATCCTCTAAAATATTTATCAAGACCAGGTTTAATGGACTGTTTCAGTGTGCTACCACATTACTACGTGATCCAAACCAGAAAAAACCCAGGATCCGTTCAACAAGTATGTGGAGAATGCGAAAGTATGTGTCTGATGAGGTCAAATCCCAGGCCTAACCTAGACCTAACATGCGTTACCATCAAAAATACTGATCGGTACCAGGTTTAATCGTCTTTTTCAGTATGGTATCACATTACTATGTGTTCCAAACCAGAAAAAAACCCAGGATCTGTACAACAAGTATGTGAAGAATGCGAAAGTATGAGCCTGACGAGAGCAAATCCCGGAATTATCCCAGACATAACTTGCGTTATCCTCTAAAATATTGGTCGAAACCAGGTTTAATCGACTATTTCAGTGTGGTACCACATTACTACGTGATCCAAATCAGAAAAATACCCAGGATCTGTTCAACAAGTGTGTGAAGAACGCGAAAGTATGACCCTGACGAGGGCAAATCCCAGACCTATACCAGACCTAACTTGCGTTGTCCTCTAAAATATTGATGGAAACCAGATTTAATGGAGTGCTTCAGTGTGCTACCACATTACTGCGTGATCCAAACCTGAAAAAACCCGGGATCCGTTCAACAAGTATGTGAAGAATGCGAAAGTATATGTCTGATGAGGGCAAATCCCAGGCCTAACCTAGACAGAACATGCGTTATCCTCTAAAATATTGATCGAAACCAGGTTTAATGGACTGCTTCAGTGTGCTACCACATTACTACGAGATCCAAACCAGAAAAAACCCAGGATCCGTTCAACAAGTATGTGGAGAATGCGAAAGTATGTGTCTGATGAGGGCAAATCCCAGGCCTAACCTAGACCTAACATGCGTTACCATCAAAAATACTGATCGGTACCAGGTTTAATCGACTGTTTCAGTGTGGTACCACATTACTACCTGATCCAAACCAGAAAAATACCCAGGATCTGTTCAACAAGTATGTGAAGAACGCGAAAATATGACCCTGATGAGGGCAAATCCCAGACCTATACCAGACCTAACTTGCGTTGTCCTCTAAAATATTGATGGAAACCAGGTTTAATGGACTGTTTCAGTGTGCTACCACATTACTACGTCATCCAAATCAGAAAAAACCCAGGATCCGTTCAACAAGTATGTGAAGAATGCGAAAGTATGTGTCTGATGAGGGAGAATCCCAGGCCCAACCTAGACCTAACATGCGTTACCCTCAAAAATATTTATCAGTACCAGGTTTAATTGAATGTTTCAGTGTGGTACCACATTTCTACGTGATCCAAACCAGAAAAAGCCAGGGATCTGTTCAACAAGTATGTGAAAAATGCGAAAATATGACCCTGATGAGGGCAAATCCCAGACCTATCCCAGACCTAACTTGCGTTTTCCTCTAAAATATTGATCGAAACTAGGTTTAATTAACTGTTGCAGAGTGGTACCACATGACTACGTGATCCAATCCAGAAATAGCCCAGGATCTAGCCATGAAGTATGAGAAATATGCGAAATTATGAGCCTGATTAGGGCAAATCCCAGACATGACCCAGATCTAACATGCGTTATCCTCTAAAATATTTATCAAGACCAGGTATAATTGAATGTTTCAGTGTGGTACCGCATTACTACGTGATCCAAACCACCAAAAACCCAGGATCCGTTCAACAAGATGTGAAGAATGCGAAAGTATGTATCTGATGAGGGCAAATCCCAGGCCTAACCTAGACCTAACATGCGTTACTCTCAAAAATCCTGATCGAAACCAGGTTTAATCGACTGCTCCAGTGTGGTACCACATTACTATGTGATCCAAACCAGAAAAAAACCCAGGATCTGTACAACAAGTATGTGAAGAATGCGAAAGTATGAGCCTGACGAGGGCAAATCCCGGACCTATCCCAGACATAACTTGCGTTATCCTCTAAAATATTGGTCGAAACCAGCTTTAATCGACTATTTCAGTGTGGTACCGCATTACTACGTGATCCAAACCAGGAAAATACCCAGGAGCTGTTCAACAAGTATGTAAAGAACGCGGAAATATGGCCCTGACGAGTGAAAACCCCGGGCCCAACCTAGACCTAACTTGCGTTATCCTCTAAAATATTGATCGAAACCAGGTTTAATTGACTATTCCAGTGTGGTACCACATTAGTACGTGATCCAAACCAGAAAAATACCCAGGATCTGTTCAACAAGTATGTGGAGAATGCGAAAGTATGTGTCTGATGAGGGCAAATCCCAGGCCTAACCTAGACATAATATGCGTTATCCTCTAGAATATTGACCGAAACCAGGTTAAATGGACTGTTTCAGTGTGGTACCACATTACTACAGGATCCAAACTACAAAAAGTCCAGAATCTGGCCATCAAGTATGAGAAATGTGCGAAAGTACGAGCCTGATGAGAGCAAATCCCAGACCTAACCATGACCTAACATGCGCTATTCTCTAAAATATTGATCGAAACCAGGTTTAATGGACTGTTTCAGTGTGGTACCACATTACTACGTGATACAAACCAGAAAAAACCCAGGATCTGTTCAACAAGTATGTGAAAAACGCGAAAATATGAGCCTGATGAGGGCAAATCCCAGAGCTATCCCTAACCCAACATGCGTTATCCTCTAAAACATTTATCAAGACCACGTTTAATTGAATGTTTCAGTGTGGTACCACATCACTACGTGATCCAAACCAGAAAAATACCCAGGATCCGTTCAACAAGTATGTGAAGAATGCGAAAGTATGTGTCTGATGAGGGCAAATCCCAGGCCTAACCTAGACATAATATGCGTTATCCTCTAAAATATTGGGCGAACCCAGCTTTAATCGACTATTTCAGTGTGGTACCACATTACTACGTGATCCAAACCAGAAAAATACCCAGGATCCGTTCAACAAGTATGTGAAGCATGCGAAAGTATGTGTCTGATGAGGGCAAATCCCAGGACTAACCTAGACCTAACATGCGTTACCCTCTAAAGTATTGATCGAAAACAGGTTTAATCGACTATTTCAGTGTGGTACCACATTACTGCGTGACCAAACCAGAAAAATACCCAGTATCTGTTCAACAAGTATGTGAAGAACGCGGAAATATGACCCTGATGAGGGCAAATCCCAGGCCTAACCTAGACATAATATGCGTTATCCTCTAAAATATTGATCCAAACCAGGTTAAATGGACTGTTTCAGTGTGGTACCACTTTTCTACGTGATCCAAACCAGAAAATACCCAGGATCTGATCAACAAGTATGTGAAAAACGCGAAACTATCAGCATGATGAGGGCAAATCACAGACCTATCCCAGACCTAACATGCGTTATTCTCTAAAATATTGATCGAAACCAGGTTTAATCGACTGTTTCAGTGTGGTACCACATTACTACCTGATCCAAACCAGAAAAATACCCAGGATCTGTTCAACAAGTATGTGAAGAACGCGAAAATATGACCCTGATGAGGGCAAATCCCAGGCCTAACCTAGACATAATATGCGTTATCCTCTAAAATATTGATCGAAACCAGGTTAAATGGACTGTTTCAGTGTGGTACCATATTACTACAGGATCCAAGCTAGAAAAAGTCCAGAATCTGGCCATCAAGTATCAGAAATGTGCGAAAGTACGAGCCTGATGAGAGCAAATCCCAGACCTAACCATGACCTAACATGCGTTATTCTCTAAAATATTGATCGAAACCAGGTTTAATGGACTGTTTCAGTGTGGTACCACATTACTACGTGATCCAAACCAGAAAAAACCCGGGATCCGTTCAACAAGTATCTGAAGAATGCGAAAGTATGAGCCTGACGAGGGCAAATCCCGGACCTATCCCAGACATAACTTGCGTTATCCTCTAAAATATTGGGCGAACCCAGCTTTAATCGACTATTTCAGTGTGGTACCACATTACTACGTGATCCAAACCAGAAAAATACCCAGGATCCGTTCAACAAGTATGTGAAGAATGCGAAAGTATGTGTCTGATGAGGGCAAATCCCAGGACTAACCTAGACCTAACATGCGTTACCCTCTAAAGTATTGATCGAAAACAGGTTTAATCGACTATTTCAGTGTGGTACCACATTACTGCGTGACCAAACCAGAAAAATACCCAGTATCTGTTCAACAAGTATGTGAAGAACGCGGAAATATGACCCCGATGAGGGCAAATCCCAGGCCAAACCTAGACATAATATGCGTTATCCTCTAAAATATTGATCGAAACCAGGTTAAATGGACTGTTTCAGTGTGGTACCACATTACTACAGGATCCAAACTAGAAAAAGTCCAGAATCTGGCCATCAAGTATGAGAAATGTGCGAAAGTACGAACCTGATGAGAGCAAATCCCAGACCTAACCATGACCTAACATGCGTTATTCTCTAAAATATTGATCGAAACCAGGTTTAATGGACTGTTTCAGTGTGGTACCACTTTACTACGTGATCCAAACCAGAAAAAACCCAGGATCTGTTCAACAAGTATGTGAAAAACGCGAAACTATGAGCATGATGAGGGCAAATCACAGACCTATCCCAGACCTAACATGCGTTATTCTCTAAAATATTTATCAAGACCAGGTTTAATTGAATGTTTCAGTGTGGTACCACATTACTACGTGATCCAACCCACAAAAAACCCAGGATCTGTTCAACATGTATGTGGAAAATGCGAAAGTATGTGTCTGATGAGGGCAATTCCCAGGCCTAACCTAGACATAACATGCGTTGTCCTCTAAAATATTGATCGAAACCAGGTTTAATCGACTGTTTCAGTGTGGTACCACATTACTACCTGATCCATACCAGAAAAATACCCAGGATCTGTTCAACAAGTATGTGAAGAACGCGAAAATATGACCCTGATGAGGGCAAATCCCAGACCTATCCCAGACCTAACTTGCGTTGTCCTCTAAAATATTCATGGAATCCAGGTTTAATTGACTGTTTCAGTGTGGCACCACATTACTGCGTGATCCAAACCAGAAAAAACCCGGGATCCGTTCAACAAGTATGTGAAGAATGCGAAAGTATGAGCCTGACGAGGGCAAATCCCGGACCTATCCCAGACATAACTTGCGTTATCCTCTAAAATATTGGGCGAAACCAGCTTTAATCGACTATTTCAGTGTGGTACCACATTACTACGTGATCCAAACCAGAAAAAGTCCAGAATCTGGCCATCAAGTATGAGAAATGTGCGAAAGTACGAGCCTGATGAGAGCAAATCCCAGACCTAACCATGACCTAACATGCGTTATTCTCTAAAATATTGATCGAAACCAGGTTTAATGGACTGTTTCAGTGTGGTACCACTTTACTACGTGATCCAAACCAGAAAAAACCCAGGATCTGTTCAACAAGTATGTGAAAAACACGAAACTATGAGCATGATGAGGGCAAATCACAGACCTATCCCAGACCTAACATGCGTTATTCTCTAAAATATTTATCAACACCAGGTTTAATTGAATGTTTCAGTGTGGTACCACATTACTACGTGATCCAAACCACAAAAAACCCAGGATCTGTTCAACATGTATGTGGAAAATGCGAAAGTATGTGTCTGATGAGGGCAATTCCCAGGCCTAACCTAGACATAACATGCGTTGTCCTCTAAAATATTGATCGAAACCAGGTTTAATCGACTGTTTCAGTGTGGTACCACATTACTACCTGATCCAAACCAGAAAAATACCCAGGATCTGTTCAACAAGTATGTGAAGAACGCGAAAATATGACCCTGATGAGGGCAAATCCCAGACCTATCCCAGACCTAACTTGCGTTGTCCTCTAAAATATTCATGGAATCCAGGTTTAATTGACTGTTTCAGTGTGGCACCACATTACTGCGTGATCCAAACCAGAAAAAACCCGGGATCCGTTCAACAAGTATGTGAAGAATGCGAAAGTATGAGCCTGACGAGGGCAAATCCCGGACCTATCCCAGACATAACTTGCGTTATCCTCTAAAATATTGGGCGAAACCAGCTTTAATCGACTATTTCAGTGTGGTACCACATTACTACGTGATCCAAACCAGAAAAATACCCAGGATCTGTTCAACAAGTATGTGGGGAACGCGGAAATATGAGCCTGACGAGGGCAAATCCCGGACCTATCCCAGACATAACTTGCGTTATCCTCTAAAATATTTATCAAGACCAGGTTTAATTGAATGTTTCAGTGTGGTACCACATTACTACGTGATCCAAACCACAAAAAACCCAGCATCTGTTCAACATGTATGTGGAAAATGCGAAAGTATGTGTCTGATGAGGGCAATTCCCAGGCCTAACCTAGACATAACATGCGTTGTCCTCTAAAATATTGATCGAAACCAGGTTTAATCGACTGTTTCAGTGTGGTACCACATTACTACCTGATCCAAACCAGAAAAATACCCAGGATCTGTTCAACAAGTATGTGAAGAACGCGAAAATATGACCCTGATGAGGGCAAATCCCAGACCTATCCCAGACCTAACTTGCGTTGTCCTCTAAAATATTCATGGAATCCAGGTTTAATTGACTGTTTCAGTGTGGCACCACATTACTGCGTGATCCAAACCAGAAAAAACCCGGGATCCGTTCAACATGTATGTCAAGAATGCGAAAGTATGAGCCTGACGAGGGCAAATCCCGGACCTATCCCAGACATAACTTGCGTTATCCTCTAAAATATTGGTCGAAACCAGGTTTAATCGACTACTTCAGTGTGGTACCACATTACTACGTGATCCAAACCAGAAAAATACCCAGGATCTGTTCAACAAGTATGTAAAGAACGCGGAAATATGGCCCTGACGAGGGAAAACCCCGGGCCTAACCTAGACCTAACTTGCGTTATCCTCTAAAATATTGATCGAAACCAGGTTTAATTGACTATTTCAGTGTGGTACCACATTACTACGTGATCCAAACCAGAAAAATACCCAGGATCTGTTCAACAAGTATGTGGAGAATGCGAAAGTATGTGTCTGATGACGGCAAATCCCAGGCCTAACCTAGACATAATATGCGTTATCCTCTAAAATATTGATCGAAACCAGGTTAAATGGACTGTTTCAGTGTGGTACCACATTACTACAGGATCCAAACTAGAAAAAGTCCAGAATCTGGCCATAAAGTATGAGAAATGTGCGAAAGTACGAGCCTGATGAGAGCAAATCCCAGACCTAACCATGACCTAACATGCGTTATTCTCTAAAATATTGATCGAAACCAGGTTTAATGGACTGTTTCAGTGTGGTACCACATTACTACGTGATCCAAACCAGAAAAAACCCAGGATCTGTTCAACAAGTATGTGAAAAACGCGAAAATATGAGCCTGATGAGGGCAAATCACAGACCTATCCCTAACCCAACATGCGCTATCCTCTAAAACATTTATCAAGACCACGTTTAATTGAATGTTTCAGTGTGGTACCACATTACTACGTGATCCAAACCACAAGAAACCCGGGATCCGTTCAACATGTATGTGAAGAATGCGAAAGTATGAGCCTGACGAGGGCAAATCCCGGACCTATCCCAGACATAACTTGCGTTATCCTCTAAAATATTGGTCGAAACCAGGTTTAATCGACTACTTCAGTGTGGTACCACATTACTACGTGATCCAAACCAGAAAAATACCCAGGATCTGTTCAACAAGTATGTGGAGAATGCGAAAGTATGACCCTGATGAGGGCAAATCCCAGACCTATCCCAGACCTAACTTGCGTTGTCCTCTAAAATATTCATGGAATCCAGGTTTAATTGACTGTTTCAGTGTGGCACCACATTACTGCGTGATCCAAACCAGAAAAAACCCGGGATCCGTTCAACATGTATGTGAAGATTGCGAAAGTATGAGCCTGACGAGGGCAAATCCCGGACCTATCCCAGACATAACTTGCGTTATCCTCTAAAATATTGGTCGAAACCAGGTTTAATCGACTACTTCAGTGTGGTACCACATTACTACGTGATCCAAACCAGAAAAATACCCAGGATCTGTTCAACAAGTATGTGGAGAATGCGAAAGTATGTGTCTGATGACGGCAAATCCCAGGCCTAACCTAGACATAATATGCGTTATCCTCTAAAATATTGATCGAAACCAGGTTAAATGGACTGTTTCAGTGTGGTACCACATTACTACAGGATCCAAACTAGAAAAAGTCCAGAATCTGGCCATCAAGTATGAGAAATGTGCGAAAGTACGAGCCTGATGAGAGCAAATCCCAGACCTAACCATGACCTAACATGCGTTATTCTCTAAAATATTGATCGAAACCAGGTTTAATGGACTGTTTCAGTGTGGTACCACTTTACTACGTGATCCAAACCAGAAAAAACCCAGGATCTGTTCAACAAGTATGTGAAAAACGCGAAACTATGAGCATGATGAGGGCAAATCACAGACCTATCCCAGACCTAACATGCGTTATTCTCTAAAATATTTATCAAGACCAGGTTTAATTGAATGTTTCAGTGTGGTACCACATTACTACGTGATCCAAACCACAAAAAACCCAGGATCTGTTCAACATGTATGTGGAAAATGCGAAAGTATGTGTCTGATGAGGGCAAATCCCAGGCCTAACCTAGATCTAACATGCGTTATCCTCAAAAATATTGATCGAACACAGGTTTAATGGACTTTTTCAGTGTGGTACCACATCACTACGTGATCCAAACCAGAAAAATACCCAGGATCCGTTCAACAAGTATGTGAAGCATGCGAAAGTATGTGTCTGATGAGGGCAAATCCCAGGACTAACCTAGACCTAACATGCGTTACCCTCTAAAGTATTGATCGAAAACAGGTTTAATCGACTATTTCAGTGTGGTACCACATTACTGCGTGACCAAACCAGAAAAATACCCAGTATCTGTTCAACAAGTATGTGAAGAACGCGGAAATATGACCCTGATGAGGGCAAATCCCAGGCCTAACCTAGACATAATATGCGTTATCCTCTAAAATATTGATCCAAACCAGGTTAAATGGACTGTTTCAGTGTGGTACCACTTTTCTACGTGATCCAAACCAGAAAATACCCAGGATCTGATCAACAAGTATGTGAAAAACGCGAAACTATCAGCATGATGAGGGCAAATCACAGACCTATCCCAGACCTAACATGCGTTATTCTCTAAAATATTGATCGAAACCAGGTTTAATCGACTGTTTCAGTGTGGTACCACATTACTACCTGATCCAAACCAGAAAAATACCCAGGATCTGTTCAACAAGTATGTGAAGAACGCGAAAATATGACCCTGATGAGGGCAAATCCCAGGCCTAACCTAGACATAATATGCGTTATCCTCTAAAATATTGATCGAAACCAGGTTAAATGGACTGTTTCAGTGTGGTACCATATTACTACAGGATCCAAGCTAGAAAAAGTCCAGAATCTGGCCATCAAGTATGAGAAATGTGCGAAAGTACGAGCCTGATGAGAGCAAATCCCAGACCTAACCATGACCTAACATGCGTTATTCTCTAAAATATTGATCGAAACCAGGTTTAATGGACTGTTTCAGTGTGGTACCACTTTACTACGTGATCCAAACCAGAAAAAACCCAGGATCTGTTCAAAAAGTATGTGAAAAACGCGAAACTATGAGCATGATGAGGGCAAATCACAGACCTATCCCAGACCTAACATGCGTTATTCTCTAAAATATTTATCAAGACCAGGTTTAATTGAATGTTTCAGTGTGGTACCACATTACTACGTGATCCAAACCACAAAAAACCCAGGATCTGTTCAACATGTATGTGGAAAATGCGAAAGTATGTGTCTGATGAGGGCAAATCCCAGGCCTAACCTAGATCTAACATGCGTTATCCTCAAAAATATTGATCGAAAACAGGTTTAATGGACTTTTTCAGTGTGGTACCACATCACTACGTGATCCAAACCAGAAAAATACCCAGGATCCGTTCAACAAGTATGTGAAGCATGCGAAAGTATGTGTCTGATGAGGGCAAATCCCAGGACTAACCTAGACCTAACATGCGTTACCCTCTAAAGTATTGATCGAAAACAGGTTTAATCGACTATTTCAGTGTGGTACCACATTACTGCGTGACCAAACCAGAAAAATACCCAGTATCTGTTCAACAAGTATGTGAAGAACGCGGAAATATGACCCTGATGAGGGCAAATCCCAGGCCTAACCTAGACATAATATGCGTTATCCTCTAAAATATTGATCCAAACCAGGTTAAATGGACTGTTTCAGTGTGGTACCACTTTTCTACGTGATCCAAACCAGAAAATACCCAGGATCTGATCAACAAGTATGTGAAAAACGCGAAACTATCAGCATGATGAGGGCAAATCACAGACCTATCCCAGACCTAACATGCGTTATTCTCTAAAATATTGATCGAAACCAGGTTTAATCGACTGTTTCAGTGTGGTACCACATTACTACCTGATCCAAACCAGAAAAATACCCAGGATCTGTTCAACAAGTATGTGAAGAACGCGAAAATATGACCCTGATGAGGGCAAATCCCAGGCCTAACCTAGACATAATATGCGTTATCCTCTAAAATATTGATCGAAACCAGGTTAAATGGACTGTTTCAGTGTGGTACCATATTACTACAGGATCCAAGCTAGAAAAAGTCCAGAATATGGCCATCAAGTATCAGAAATGTGCGAAAGTACGAGCCTGATGAGAGCAAATCCCAGACCTAACCATGACCTAACATGCGTTATTCTCTAAAATATTGATCGAAACCAGGTTTAATGGACTGTTTCAGTGTGGTACCACATTACTACGTGATCCAAACCAGAAAAAACCCGGGATCCGTTCAACAAGTATCTGAAGAATGCGAAAGTATGAGCCTGACGAGGGCAAATCCCGGACCTATCCCAGACATAACTTGCATTATCCTCTAAAATATTGGGCGAACCCAGCTTTAATCGACTATTTCAGTGTGGTACCACATTACTACGTGATCCAAACCAGAAAAATACCCAGGATCCGTTCAACAAGTATGTGAAGAATGCGAAAGTATGTGTCTGATGAGGGCAAATCCCAGGACTAACCTAGACCTAACATGCGTTACCCTCTAAAGTATTGATCGAAAACAGGTTTAATCGACTATTTCAGTGTGGTACCACATTACTGCGTGACCAAACCAGAAAAATACCCAGTATCTGTTCAACAAGTATGTGAAGAACGCGGAAATATGACCCCGATGAGGGCAAATCCCAGGCCAAACCTAGACATAATATGCGTTATCCTCTAAAATATTGATCGAAACCAGGTTAAATGGACTGTTTCAGTGTGGTACCACATTACTACAGGATCCAAACTAGAAAAAGTCCAGAATCTGGCCATCAAGTATGAGAAATGTGCGAAAGTACGAACCTGATGAGAGCAAATCCCAGACCTAACCATGACCTAACATGCGTTATTCTCTAAAATATTGATCGAAACCAGGTTTAATGGACTGTTTCAGTGTGGTACCACTTTACTACGTGATCCAAACCAGAAAAAACCCAGGATCTGTTCAACAAGTATGTGAAAAACGCGAAACTATGAGCATGATGAGGGCAAATCACAGACCTATCCCAGACCTAACATGTGTTATTCTCTAAAATATTTATCAAGACCAGGTTTAATTGAATGTTTCAGTGTGGTACCACATTACTACGTGATCCAACCCACAAAAAACCCAGGATCTGTTCAACATGTATGTGGAAAATGCGAAAGTATGTGTCTGATGAGGGCAATTCCCAGGCCTAACCTAGACATAACATGCGTTGTCCTCTAAAATATTGATCGAAACCAGGTTTAATCGACTGTTTCAGTGTGGTACCACATTACTACCTGATCCATACCAGAAAAATACCCAGGATCTGTTCAACAAGTATGTGAAGAACGCGAAAATATGACCCTGATGAGGGCAAATCCCAGACCTATCCCAGACCTAACTTGCGTTGTCCTCTAAAATATTCATGGAATCCAGGTTTAATTGACTGTTTCAGTGTGGCACCACATTACTGCGTGATCCAAACCAGAAAAAACCCGGGATCCGTTCAACAAGTATGTGAAGAATGCGAAAGTATGAGCCTGACGAGGGCAAATCCCGGACCTATCCCAGACATAACTTGCGTTATCCTCTAAAATATTGGGCGAAACCAGCTTTAATCGACTATTTCAGTGTGGTACCACATTACTACGTGATCCAAACCAGAAAAAGTCCAGAATCTGGCCATCAAGTATGAGAAATGTGCGAAAGTACGAGCCTGATGAGAGCAAATCCCAGACCTAACCATGACCTAACATGCGTTATTCTCTAAAATATTGATCGAAACCAGGTTTAATGGACTGTTTCAGTGTGGTACCACTTTACTACGTGATCCAAACCAGAAAAAACCCAGGATCTGTTCAACAAGTATGTGAAAAACACGAAACTATGAGCATGATGAGGGCAAATCACAGACCTATCCCAGACCTAACATGCGTTATTCTCTAAAATATTTATCAACACCAGGTTTAATTGAATGTTTCAGTGTGGTACCACATTACTACGTGATCCAAACCACAAAAAACCCAGGATCTGTTCAACATGTATGTGGAAAATGCGAAAGTATGTGTCTGATGAGGGCAATTCCCAGGCCTAACCTAGACATAACATGCGTTGTCCTCTAAAATATTGATCGAAACCAGGTTTAATCGACTGTTTCAGTGTGGTACCACATTACTACCTGATCCAAACCAGAAAAATACCCAGGATCTGTTCAACAAGTATGTGAAGAACGCGAAAATATGACCCTGATGAGGGCAAATCCCAGACCTATCCCAGACCTAACTTGCGTTGTCCTCTAAAATATTCATGGAATCCAGGTTTAATTGACTGTTTCAGTGTGGCACCACATTACTGCGTGATCCAAACCAGAAAAAACCCGGGATCCGTTCAACAAGTATGTGAAGAATGCGAAAGTATGAGCCTGACGAGGGCAAATCCCGGACCTATCCCAGACATAACTTGCGTTATCCTCTAAAATATTGGGCGAAACCAGCTTTAATCGACTATTTCAGTGTGGTACCACATTACTACGTGATCCAAACCAGAAAAATACCCAGGATCTGTTCAACAAGTATGTGGGGAACGCGGAAATATGAGCCTGACGAGGGCAAATCCCGGACCTATCCCAGACATAACTTGCGTTATCCTCTAAAATATTTATCAAGACCAGGTTTAATTGAATGTTTCAGTGTGGTACCACATTACTACGTGATCCAAACCACAAAAAACCCAGCATCTGTTCAACATGTATGTGGAAAATGCGAAAGTATGTGTCTGATGAGGGCAATTCCCAGGCCTAACCTAGACATAACATGCGTTGTCCTCTAAAATATTGATCGAAACCAGGTTTAATCGACTGTTTCAGTGTGGTACCACATTACTACCTGATCCAAACCAGAAAAATACCCAGGATCTGTTCAACAAGTATGTGAAGAACGCGAAAATATGACCCTGATGAGGGCAAATCCCAGACCTATCCCAGACCTAACTTGCGTTGTCCTCTAAAATATTCATGGAATCCAGGTTTAATTGACTGTTTCAGTGTGGCACCACATTACTGCGTGATCCAAACCAGAAAAAACCCGGGATCCGTTCAACATGTATGTCAAGAATGCGAAAGTATGAGCCTGACGAGGGCAAATCCCGGACCTATCCCAGACATAACTTGCGTTATCCTCTAAAATATTGGTCGAAACCAGGTTTAATCGACTACTTCAGTGTGGTACCACATTACTACGTGATCCAAACCAGAAAAATACCCAGGATCTGTTCAACAAGTATGTAAAGAACGCGGAAATATGGCCCTGACGAGGGAAAACCCCGGGCCTAACCTAGACCTAACTTGCGTTATCCTCTAAAATATTGATCGAAACCAGGTTTAATTGACTATTTCAGTGTGGTACCACATTACTACGTGATCCAAACCAGAAAAATACCCAGGATCTGTTCAACAAGTATGTGGAGAATGCGAAAGTATGTGTCTGATGACGGCAAATCCCAGGCCTAACCTAGACATAATATGCGTTATCCTCTAAAATATTGATCGAAACCAGGTTAAATGGACTGTTTCAGTGTGGTACCACATTACTACAGGATCCAAACTAGAAAAAGTCCAGAATCTGGCCATCAAGTATGAGAAATGTGCGAAAGTACGAGCCTGATGAGAGCAAATCCCAGACCTAACCATGACCTAACATGCGTTATTCTCTAAAATATTGATCGAAACCAGGTTTAATGGACTGTTTCAGTGTGGTACCACATTACTACGTGATCCAAACCAGAAAAAACCCAGGATCTGTTCAACAAGTATGTGAAAAACGCGAAAATATGAGCCTGATGAGGGCAAATCCCAGAGCTATCCCTAACCCAACATGCGCTATCCTCTAAAACATTTATCAAGACCACGTTTAATTGAATGTTTCAGTGTGGTACCACATTACTACGTGATCCAAACCACAAGAAACCCGGGATCCGTTCAACATGTATGTGAAGAATGCGAAAGTATGAGCCTGACGAGGGCAAATCCCGGACCTATCCCAGACATAACTTGCGTTATCCTCTAAAATATTGGTCGAAACCAGGTTTAATCGACTACTTCAGTGTGGTACCACATTACTACGTGATCCAAACCAGAAAAATACCCAGGATCTGTTCAACAAGTATGTGGAGAATGCGAAAGTATGTGTCTGATGACGGCAAATCCCAGGCCTAACCTAGACATAATATGCGTTATCCTCTAAAATATTGATCGAAACCAGGTTAAATGGACTGTTTCAGTGTGGTACCACATTACTACAGGATCCAAACTAGAAAAAGTCCAGAATCTGGCCATCAAGTATGAGAAATGTGCGAAAGTACGAGCCTGATGAGAGCAAATCCCAGACCTAACCATGACCTAACATGCGTTATTCTCTAAAATATTGATCGAAACCAGGTTTAATGGACTGTTTCAGTGTGGTACCACTTTACTACGTGATCCAAACCAGAAAAAACCCAGGATCTGTTCAACAAGTATGTGAAAAACGCGAAACTATGAGCATGATGAGGGCAAATCACAGACCTATCCCAGACCTAACATGCGTTATTCTCTAAAATATTTATCAAGACCAGGTTTAATTGAATGTTTCAGTGTGGTACCACATTACTACGTGATCCAAACCACAAAAAACCCAGGATCTGCTCAACATGTATGTGGAAAATGCGAAAGTATGTGTCTGATGAGGGCAATTCCCAGGCCTAACCTAGACATAACATGCGTTGTCCTCTAAAATATTGATCGAAACCAGGTTTAATCGACTGTTTCAGTGTGGTACCACATTACTACCTGATCCAAACCAGAAAAATACCCAGGATCTGTTCAACAAGTATGTGAAGAACGCGAAAATATGACCCTGATGAGGGCAAATCCCAGACCTATCCCAGACCTAACTTGCGTTGTCCTCTAAAATATTCATGGAATCCAGGTTTAATTGACTGTTTCAGTGTGGCACCACATTACTGCGTGATCCAAACCAGAAAAAACCCGGGATCCGTTCAACATGTATGTGAAGATTGCGAAAGTATGAGCCTGACGAGGGCAAATCCCGGACCTATCCCAGACATAACTTGCGTTATCCTCTAAAATATTGGTCGAAACCAGGTTTAATCGACTACTTCAGTGTGGTACCACATTACTACGTGATCCAAACCAGAAAAATACCCAGGATCTGTTCAACAAGTATGTGGAGAATGCGAAAGTATGTGTCTGATGACGGCAAATCCCAGGCCTAACCTAGACATAATATGCGTTATCCTCTAAAATATTGATCGAAACCAGGTTAAATGGACTGTTTCAGTGTGGTACCACATTACTACAGGATCCAAACTAGAAAAAGTCCAGAATCTGGCCATCAAGTATGAGAAATGTGCGAAAGTACGAGCCTGATGAGAGCAAATCCCAGACCTAACCATGACCTAACATGCGTTATTCTCTAAAATATTGATCGAAACCAGGTTTAATGGACTGTTTCAGTGTGGTACCACTTTACTACGTGATCCAAACCAGAAAAAACCCAGGATCTGTTCAACAAGTATGTGAAAAACGCGAAACTATGAGCATGATGAGGGCAAATCACAGACCTATCCCAGACCTAACATGCGTTATTCTCTAAAATATTTATCAAGACCAGGTTTAATTGAATGTTTCAGTGTGGTACCACATTACTACGTGATCCAAACCACAAAAAACCCAGGATCTGTTCAACATGTATGTGGAAAATGCGAAAGTATGTGTCTGATGAGGGCAAATCCCAGGCCTAACCTAGATCTAACATGCGTTATCCTCAAAAATATTGATCGAAAACAGGTTTAATGGACTTTTTCAGTGTGGTACCACATCACTACGTGATCCAAACCAGAAAAATACCCAGGATCCGTTCAACAAGTATGTGAAGCATGCGAAAGTATGTGTCTGATGAGGGCAAATCCCAGGACTAACCTAGACCTAACATGCGTTACCCTCTAAAGTATTGATCGAAAACAGGTTTAATCGACTATTTCAGTGTGGTACCACATTACTGCGTGACCAAACCAGAAAAATACCCAGTATCTGTTCAACAAGTATGTGAAGAACGCGGAAATATGACCCTGATGAGGGCAAATCCCAGGCCTAACCTAGACATAATATGCGTTATCCTCTAAAATATTGATCCAAACCAGGTTAAATGGACTGTTTCAGTGTGGTACCACTTTTCTACGTGATCCAAACCAGAAAAAACCCAGGATCTGATCAACAAGTATGTGAAAAACGCGAAACTATCAGCATGATGAGGGCAAATCACAGACCTATCCCAGACCTAACATGCGTTATTCTCTAAAATATTGATCGAAACCAGGTTTAATCGACTGTTTCAGTGTGGTACCACATTACTACCTGATCCAAACCAGAAAAATACCCAGGATCTGTTCAACAAGTATGTGAAGAACGCGAAAATATGACCCTGATGAAGGCAAATCCCAGGCCTAACCTAGACATAATATGCGTTATCCTCTAAAATATTGATCGAAACCAGGTTAAATGGACTGTTTCAGTGTGGTACCACTTTTCTACGTGATCCAAACCAGAAAAAACCCAGGATCTGATCAACAAGTATGTGAAAAACGCGAAACTATCAGCATGATGAGGGCAAATCACAGACCTATCCCAGACCTAACATGCGTTATTCTCTAAAATATTGATCGAAACCAGGTTTAATCGACTGTTTCAG
Source organism: Colletes latitarsis (assembly GCF_051014445.1). Classification (NCBI taxonomy): domain Eukaryota; kingdom Metazoa; phylum Arthropoda; class Insecta; order Hymenoptera; family Colletidae; genus Colletes; species Colletes latitarsis. Next base: position 17,963,002 of record NC_135136.1, read on the forward strand.
TGTGGCACCACATTACTGCGTGATCCAAACCAGAAAAAACCCGGGATCCGTTCAACATGTATGTCAAGAATGCGAAAGTATGAGCCTGACGAGGGCAAATCCCGGACCTATCCCAGACATAACTTGCGTTATCCTCTAAAATATTGGTCGAAACCAGGTTTAATCGACTACTTCAGTGTGGTACCACATTACTACGTGATCCAAACCAGAAAAATACCCAGGATCTGTTCAACAAGTATGTAAAGAACGCGGAAATATGGCCCTGACGAGGGAAAACCCCGGGCCTAACCTAGACCTAACTTGCGTTATCCTCTAAAATATTGATCGAAACCAGGTTTAATTGACTATTTCAGTGTGGTACCACATTACTACGTGATCCAAACCAGAAAAATACCCAGGATCTGTTCAACAAGTATGTGGAGAATGCGAAAGTATGTGTCTGATGACGGCAAATCCCAGGCCTAACCTAGACATAATATGCGTTATCCTCTAAAATATTGATCGAAACCAGGTTAAATGGACTGTTTCAGTGTGGTACCACATTACTACAGGATCCAAACTAGAAAAAGTCCAGAATCTGGCCATCAAGTATGAGAAATGTGCGAAAGTACGAGCCTGATGAGAGCAAATCCCAGACCTAACCATGACCTAACATGCGTTATTCTCTAAAATATTGATCGAAACCAGGTTTAATGGACTGTTTCAGTGTGGTACCACATTACTACGTGATCCAAACCAGAAAAAACCCAGGATCTGTTCAACAAGTATGTGAAAAACGCGAAAATATGAGCCTGATGAGGGCAAATCCCAGAGCTATCCCTAACCCAACATGCGCTATCCTCTAAAACATTTATCAAGACCACGTTTAATTGAATGTTTCAGTGTGGTACCACATTACTACGTGATCCAAACCACAAGAAACCCGGGATCCGTTCAACATGTATGTGAAGAATGCGAAAGTATGAGCCTGACGAGGGCAAATCCCGGACCTATCCCAGACATAACTTGCGTTATCCTCTAAAATATTGGTCGAAACCAGGTTTAATCGACTACTTCAGTGTGGTACCACATTACTACGTGATCCAAACCAGAAAAATACCCAGGATCTGTTCAACAAGTATGTGGAGAATGCGAAAGTATGTGTCTGATGACGGCAAATCCCAGGCCTAACCTAGACATAATATGCGTTATCCTCTAAAATATTGATCGAAACCAGGTTAAATGGACTGTTTCAGTGTGGTACCACATTACTACAGGATCCAAACTAGAAAAAGTCCAGAATCTGGCCATCAAGTATGAGAAATGTGCGAAAGTACGAGCCTGATGAGAGCAAATCCCAGACCTAACCATGACCTAACATGCGTTATTCTCTAAAATATTGATCGAAACCAGGTTTAATGGACTGTTTCAGTGTGGTACCACTTTACTACGTGATCCAAACCAGAAAAAACCCAGGATCTGTTCAACAAGTACGTGAAAAACGCGAAACTATGAGCATGATGAGGGCAAATCACAGACCTATCCCAGACCTAACATGCGTTATTCTCTAAAATATTTATCAAGACCAGGTTTAATTGAATGTTTCAGTGTGGTACCACATTACTACGTGATCCAAACCACAAAAAACCCAGGATCTGCTCAACATGTATGTGGAAAATGCGAAAGTATGTGTCTGATGAGGGCAATTCCCAGGCCTAACCTAGACATAACATGCGTTGTCCTCTAAAATATTGATCGAAACCAGGTTTAATCGACTGTTTCAGTGTGGTACCACATTACTACCTGATCCAAACCAGAAAAATACCCAGGATCTGTTCAACAAGTATGTGAAGAACGCGAAAATATGACCCTGATGAGGGCAAATCCCAGACCTATCCCAGACCTAACTTGCGTTGTCCTCTAAAATATTCATGGAATCCAGGTTTAATTGACTGTTTCAGTGTGGCACCACATTACTGCGTGATCCAAACCAGAAAAAACCCGGGATCCGTTCAACATGTATGTGAAGATTGCGAAAGTATGAGCCTGACGAGGGCAAATCCCGGACCTATCCCAGACATAACTTGCGTTATCCTCTAAAATATTGGTCGAAACCAGGTTTAATCGACTACTTCAGTGTGGTACCACATTACTACGTGATCCAAACCAGAAAAATACCCAGGATCTGTTCAACAAGTATGTGGAGAATGCGAAAGTATGTGTCTGATGACGGCAAATCCCAGGCCTAACCTAGACATAATATGCGTTATCCTCTAAAATATTGATCGAAACCAGGTTAAATGGACTGTTTCAGTGTGGTACCACATTACTACAGGATCCAAACTAGAAAAAGTCCAGAATCTGGCCATCAAGTATGAGAAATGTGCGAAAGTACGAGCCTGATGAGAGCAAATCCCAGACCTAACCATGACCTAACATGCGTTATTCTCTAAAATATTGATCGAAACCAGGTTTAATGGACTGTTTCAGTGTGGTACCACTTTACTACGTGATCCAAACCAGAAAAAACCCAGGATCTGTTCAACAAGTATGTGAAAAACGCGAAACTATGAGCATGATGAGGGCAAATCACAGACCTATCCCAGACCTAACATGCGTTATTCTCTAAAATATTTATCAAGACCAGGTTTAATTGAATGTTTCAGTGTGGTACCACATTACTACGTGATCCAAACCACAAAAAACCCAGGATCTGTTCAACATGTATGTGGAAAATGCGAAAGTATGTGTCTGATGAGGGCAAATCCCAGGCCTAACCTAGATCTAACATGCGTTATCCTCAAAAATATTGATCGAAAACAGGTTTAATGGACTTTTTCAGTGTGGTACCACATCACTACGTGATCCAAACCAGAAAAATACCCAGGATCCGTTCAACAAGTATGTGAAGCATGCGAAAGTATGTGTCTGATGAGGGCAAATCCCAGGACTAACCTAGACCTAACATGCGTTACCCTCTAAAGTATTGATCGAAAACAGGTTTAATCGACTATTTCAGTGTGGTACCACATTACTGCGTGACCAAACCAGAAAAATACCCAGTATCTGTTCAACAAGTATGTGAAGAACGCGGAAATATGACCCTGATGAGGGCAAATCCCAGGCCTAACCTAGACATAATATGCGTTATCCTCTAAAATATTGATCCAAACCAGGTTAAATGGACTGTTTCAGTGTGGTACCACTTTTCTACGTGATCCAAACCAGAAAAAACCCAGGATCTGATCAACAAGTATGTGAAAAACGCGAAACTATCAGCATGATGAGGGCAAATCACAGACCTATCCCAGACCTAACATGCGTTATTCTCTAAAATATTGATCGAAACCAGGTTTAATCGACTGTTTCAGTGTGGTACCACATTACTACCTGATCCAAACCAGAAAAATACCCAGGATCTGTTCAACAAGTATGTGAAGAACGCGAAAATATGACCCTGATGAAGGCAAATCCCAGGCCTAACCTAGACATAATATGCGTTATCCTCTAAAATATTGATCGAAACCAGGTTAAATGGACTGTTTCAGTGTGGTACCACTTTTCTACGTGATCCAAACCAGAAAAAACCCAGGATCTGATCAACAAGTATGTGAAAAACGCGAAACTATCAGCATGATGAGGGCAAATCACAGACCTATCCCAGACCTAACATGCGTTATTCTCTAAAATATTGATCGAAACCAGGTTTAATCGACTGTTTCAGTGTGGTACCACATTACTACCTGATCCAAACCTGAAAAAACCCAGGATCTGTTCAACAAGTATGTGGAGAATGCGAAAGTATGTGTCTGATGAGGGCAATTCCCAGGCCTAACCTAGACATAACATGCGTTGTCCTCTAAAATATGGATCGAAACCAGGTTTAATCGACTATTTCAGTGTGGTACCACGTTACTGCGTGATCCAAACCAGAAAAATACCCAGGATCTGTTCAACAAGTATGTGAAGAACGCGGAAATATGTCCCTGATGAGGGCAAATCCAGAGCCTAACCTAGACCTAACATGCGTTATCCTCAAAAATATTGATCGAAACCAGGCTTAATCGACTCTTTCAGTGTGGTGCCACATTACTACATGATCCAAACCAGAAAAATACCCAGGATCTGTTCAACAAGTATGTGAAGAACGCGAAAATATGACCCTGATGAGGGCAAATCCCAGACCTATACCAGACCTAACTTGCGTTGACCTCTAAAATATTGATGGAAACCTCGTTTAATTGACTGTTTCAGTGTGGTACTACATTACTACGTGATCCAATCCAGAAAAAGCCCTCGATCTAGCCATCAAGTATGAGTAATATGCGAAAGTATGAGCCTGATGAGGGCAAATCCTAGACCTAACCCAGACCTAACATGCGTTATCCTCTAAAATATTTATCAAGACCAGGTTTAATTGAATGTTTCAGTGTGGTACCACATTACTCCGTGATCCAAACCTGAAAAAATTCAGGATCTGTTCAAGAAGTATGTGGAGAATGCGAAAGTATGTGTCTGATGAGGGCAAATCCCAGGCCTAACCTAGACAGAACATGCGTTATCCGCTAAAATATTGATCGAGACCAAGTTTAATCGACTGTTTCAGTGTGGTACCACATTACTACCTGATCCAAACCAGAAAAATACCCAGGATCTGTTCAACAAGTATGTGAAGAACGCGAAAATATGACCATGATGAGGGCTAATCCCAGACCTATCCCAGACCTAACTTGCGTTGTCCTCTAAAATATTCATGGAATCCAGGTTTAATTGACTGTTTCAGTGTGGCACCACATTACTACGTGATCCAATCCAGAAAAAGCCCTGGATCTAGCCATCAAGTATGAGTAACATGCGAAAGTATGAGCCTGATGATGGCAAATCCTAGACCTAACCCAGACCTAACATGCGTTATCCTCTAAAATATTTATCAAGACCAGGTTTAATTGAATGTTTCAGTGTGGTACCACATTACTCCGTGATCCAAACCTGAAAAAATTCAGGATCTGTTCAAGAAGTATGTGGAGAATGCGAAAGTATGTGTCTGATGAGGGCAAATCCCAGGCCTAACCTAGACAGAACATGCGTTATCCGCTAAAATATTGATCGAGACCAAGTTTAATCGACTGTTTCAGTGTGGTACCACATTACTACCTGATCCAAACCAGAAAAATACCCAGGATCTGTTCAACAAGTATGTGAAGAACGCGAAAATATGACCATGATGAGGGCTAATCCCAGACCTATCCCAGACCTAACTTGCGTTGTCCTCTAAAATATTCATGGAATCCAGGTTTAATTGACTGTTTCAGTGTGGCACCACATTACTACGTGATCCAATCCAGAAAAAGCCCTGGATCTAGCCATCAAGTATGAGTAACATGCGAAAGTATGAGCCTGATGATGGCAAATCCTAGACCTAACCCAGACCTAACATGCGTTATCCTCTAAAATATTTATCAAGACCAACTTTAGTTGAATGTTTCATTGTGGTACCACATTACTACGTGATCCAAACCTGAAAAAACCCAGGATCTGTTCAACAAGTATGTGGAGAATGCGAAAGTATGTGTCTGATGAGGGCAATTCCCAGGCCTAACCTAGACATAACATGCGTTGTCCTCTAAAATATTGATCGAAACCAGGTTTAATCGACTATTTCAGTGTGGTACCACATTTCTGCGTGATCCAAACCAGAAAAATACCCAGGATCTGTTCAACAAGTATGTGAAGAACGCGGAAATATGACCCTGATGAGGGCAAATCCAGGGCCTAACCTAGACCTAACATGCGTTATCCTCAAAAATATTGATCGAAACCAGGCTTAATCGACTGTTTCAGTGTGGTGCCACATTACTACATGATCCAAACCAGAAAAATACCCAGGGTCTGTTTAACAAGTATGTTAAGAACGCGAAAATATGACCCTGATGAGGGCAAATCCCAGACCTATACCAGACCTAACTTGCGTTGACCTCTAAAATATTGATGGAAACCTCGTTTAATTGACTGTTTCAGTGTGGTACTACATTACTACGTGATCCAATCCAGAAAAAGCCCTGGATCTAGCCATCAAGTATGAGTAATATACGGAAGTATGAGCCTGATGAGGGCAAATCCTAGACCTAACCCAGACCTAACATGCGTTACCCTCAAAAATATTTATCAAGACCAGGTTTAGTTGAATGTTTCTGTGTGGTACCACATTACTACGTGATCCAAACCAGAAAAAACCCAGGATCTGTTCAACATGTATGTGGAAAATGCGAAAGTATGTGTCTGATGAGGGCAAATCCCAGGCCTAACCTCGACAGAGCATGCGTTATCCTCTAAAATATTGATCGAAACCAGGTTTAATCGACTGTTTCAGTGTGGTACCACATTACTACCTGATCCAAACCAGAAAAATGCCCAGGATCTGTTCAACAAGTATGTGAAGAACGCGAAAATATGACCCTGATGAGGGCAAATCCCAGACCTATCCCAGACCTAACTTGCGTTGTCCTCTAAAATATTGATGGAATCCAGGTTTAATTGACTGTTTCAGTGTGGTACCACATTACTACGTGATCCAATCCAGAAAAAGCCCTGGATCTAGCCATCAAGTATGAGTAACATGCGAAACTATGAGCCTGATGAGGGCAAATCCTAGACCAAACCCAGACCTAACATGCGTTATCCTCTAAAATATTTATCAAGACCAACTTTAATTGAATGTTTCTGTGTGGTACCACATTACTACGTGATCCAAACCTGAAAAAACCCAGGATCTGTTCAACAAGTATGTGGAGAATGCGAAAGTATGTGTCTGATGAGGGCAATTCCCCGGCCTAACCTAGACATAACATGCGTTGTCCTCTAAAATATTGATCGAAACCAGGTTTAATCGACTATTTCAGTGTGGTACCACATTACTGCGTGATCCAAACCAGAAAAATACCCAGGATCTGTTCAACAAGTATGTGAAGAACGCGGAAATATGACCCTGATGAGAGCAAATCCAGGGCCTAACCTAGACCTAACATGCGTTATCCTCAAAAATATTGATCGAAACCAGGCTTAATCGACTGTTTCAGTGTGGTGCCACATTACTACATGATCCAAACCAGAAAGATACCCAGGATCTGTTCAACAAGTATGTGAATAACGCGAAAATATGACCCTGATGAGGGCAAATCCCAGACCTATACCAGACCTAACTTGCGTTGACCTCTAAAATATTGATGGAAACCTGGTTTAATTGACTGTTTCAGTGTGGTACTACGTTACTACGTGATCCAATCCAGAAAAAGCCCTGGATCTAGCCATCAAGTATGAGTAATATGCGAAAGTATGAGCCTGATGAGGGCAAATCCTAGACCTAACCCAGACCTAACATGCGTTATCCTCTAAAACATTTATCAAGACCAGGTTTAATTGAATGTTTCAGTGTGGTACCACATTACTACGTGATCCAAACCACAAGAAACCCAGGATCCGTTCAACAAGTATGTGACGAATGCGAAAGTATGTGTCTGATGAGGGCAAATCCCAGGCCTAAACTAGATCTAACATGCGTTATCCTCTAAAATATTGATCGAAACCAGATTTAATGGAGTGCTTCAGTGTGCTACCACATTACTGCGTGATCCAAACCAGAAAAAACCCGGGATCCGTTCACCAAGTATGTGGAGAATGCCAAAGTATGTGTCTGATGAGGGAAAATCCCAGGCCTAACCTAGACCTAACATGCGTTACCCTCAAAAATATTTATCAAGACCAGGCTTAATTGAATGTTTCTGTGTGGTACCACATTACTACGTGATCCAAACCAGAAAAAACCCAGGATCTGTTCAACAAGTATGTGAAGAATGCGAAAGTATGTGTCTGATGAGGGAAAATCCCAGGCCTAACCTAGACCTAACATGCGTTACCCTCAAAAATATTTATCAAGACCAGGTTTAATTGAATGTTTCTGTGTGGTACCACATTACTACGTGATCCAAACCAGAAAAAACCCAGGATCTGTTCAACATGTATGTGGAAAATGCGAAAGTATGTGTCTGATGAGGGCAAATCCCAGGCCTAACCTCGACAGAGCATGCGTTATCCTCTAAAATATTGATCGAAACCAGGTTTAATCGACTGTTTCAGTGTGGTACCACATTACTACCTGATCCAAACCAGAAAAATACCCAGGATCTGTTCAACAAGTATGTGAAGAACGCGAAAATATGACCCTGATGAGGGCAAATCCCAGACCTATCCCAGACCTAACTTGCGTTGTCCTCTAAAATATTGATGGAATCCAGGTTTAATTGACTGTTTCAGTGTGGTACCACATTACTACGTGATCCAATCCAGAAAAAGCCCTGGATCTAGCCATCAAGTATGAGTAACATGCGAAAGTATGAGCCTGATGAGGGCAAATCCTAGACCTAACCCAGACCTAACATGCGTTATCCTCTAAAATATTTATCAAGACCAACTTTAATTGAATGTTTCAGTGTGGTACCACATTACTACGTGATCCAAACCACAAGAAACCCAGGATCCGTTCAACAAGTATGTGACGAATGCGAAAGTATGTGTCTGATGAGGGCAAATCCCAGGCCTAAACTAGATCTAACATGCGTTATCCTCTAAAATATTGATCGAAACCAGATTTAATGGAGTGCTTCAGTGTGCTACCACATTACTGCGTGATCCAAACCAGAAAAAACCCGGGATCCGTTCACCAAGTATGTGGAGAATGCCAAAGTATGTGTCTGATGAGGGAAAATCCCAGGCCTAACCTAGACCTAACATGCGTTACCCTCAAAAATATTTATCAAGACCAGGCTTAATTGAATGTTTCTGTGTGGTACCACATTACTACGTGATCCAAACCTGAAAAAACCCAGGATCTGTTCAACAAGTATGTGGAGAATGCGAAAGTATGTGTCTGATGAGGGCAATTCCCAGGGCTAACCTAGACATAACATGCGTTGTCCTCTAAAATATTGATCGAAACCAGGTTTAATCGACTATTTCAGTGTGGTACCACATTACTGCGTGATCCAAACCAGAAAAAGCCCTGGATCTAGCCATCAAGTATGAGTAATATGCGAAAGTATGAGCCTGATGAGGGCAAATCCTAGACCTAACCCAGACCTAACATGCGTTATCCTCTAAAATATTGATCGAAACCAGGTTAAATGGACTGTTTTAGTGTGGTACCACATTACTACAGGATCCAAACTAGAAAAAGTCCAGAATCTGGCCATCAAGTATGAGAAATATGCGAAAGTACGAGCCGGATGAGAGCAAATCCCAGACCTATCCCAGACCCAACATGCGTTATCCTCTAAAACATTTATCAAGACCAGGTTTAATTGAATGTTTCAGTGTGGTACCACATTACCACGTGATCCAAACCTGAAAAAATCCAGGATCTGTTCAACAAGTATGTGGAGAATGCGAAAGTATGTGTCTGATGAGGGCAAATCCCAGGCCTAACCTAGACATAACATGCGTTATCCTCTAAAATATTGATCGAAACCAGGTTAAATGGACTGTTTTAGTGTGGTACCACATTACTACAGGATCCAAACTAGAAAAAGTCCAGAATCTGGCCATCAAGTATGAGAAATATGCGAAAGTACGAGCCGGATGAGAGCAAATCCCAGACCTATCCCAGACCCAACATGCGTTATCCTCTAAAACATTTATCAAGACCAGGTTTAATTGAATGTTTCAGTGTGGTACCACATTACTACGTGATCCAAACCACAAAAAACCCAGGATCCGTTCAACAAGTATGTGACGAATGTGAAAGTATGTGTCTGACGAGGGCAAATCCCAGGCCTAACCTAGATCTAACATGCGTTATCCTCAAAAATATTGATCGAAACCAGGTTTAATTGACTGTTTCAGTGTGGTACCACATTACTACGTGATCCAATCCAGAAAAAGCCCTGGATCTAGCCATCAAGTATGAGTAACATGCCAAAGTATGAGCCTGATGAGGGCAAATCCTAGACCTAACCCAGACCTAACATGCGTTATCCTCTAAAATATTTATCAAGACCAACTTTAATTGAATGTTTCTGTGTGGTACCACATTACTACGTGATCCAAACCAGAAAAATACCCAGGATCTGTTCAACAAGTATGTGAAGAACGCGGAAATATGACCCTGATGAGAGCAAATCCAGGGCCTAACCTAGACCTAACATGCGTTATCCTCAAAAATATTGATCGAAACCAGGCTTAATCGACTGTTTCAGTGTGGTGCCACATTACTACATGATCCAAACCAGAAGAAATACCCAGGATCTGTTCAACAAGTATGTGAAGAACGCGAAAATATGACCCTGATGAGGGCAAATCCCAGACCTATACCAGACCTAACTTGTGTTGACCTCTAAAATATTGATGGAAACCTGGTTTAATTGACTGTTTCAGTGTGGTACTACATTACTACGTGATCCAATCCAGAAGAAGCCCTGGATCTAGCCATCAAGTATGAGTAATATGCGAAAGTATGAGCCTGATGAGGGCAAATCCTAGACCTAACCCAGACCTAACATGCGTTATCCTCTAAAATATTTATCAAGACCAGGTTTAATTGAATGTTTCAGTGTGGTACCACATTACTACGTGATCCAAACCTGAAAAAATCCAGGATCTGTTCAACAAGTATGTGGAGAATGCGAAAGTATGTGTCTGATGAGGGCAAATCCCAGGCCTAACCTAGACATAACATGCGTTATCCTCTAAAATATTGATCGAAACCAGGTTAAATGGACTGTTTTAGTGTGGTACCACATTACTACAGGATCCAAACTAGAAAAAGTCCAGAATCTGGCCATCAAGTATGAGAAATATGCGAAAGTACGAGCCGGATGAGAGCAAATCCCAGACCTATCCCAGACCCAACATGCGTTATCCTCTAAAACATTTATCAAGACCAGGTTTAATTGAATGTTTCAGTGTGGTACCACATTACTACGTGATCCAAACCACAAGAAACCCAGGATCCGTTAAACAAGTATGTGACGAATGCGAAAGTATGTGTCTGATGAGGGGAAATCCCAGGCCTAACCTAGATCTAACATGCGTTATCCTCTAAAATATTGATCGAAACCAGATTTAATGGAGTGCTTCAGTGTGCTACCACATTACTGCGTGATCCAAACCAGAAAAAACCCGGGATCCGTTCAACAAGTATGTGGAGAATCCGAAAGTATGTGTCTGATGAGGGAAAATCCCAGGCCTAACCTAGACCTAACATGCGTTACCCTCAAAAATATTTATCAAGACCAGGTTTAATTGAATGTTTCTGTGTGGTACCACATTACTACGTGATCCAAACCAGAAAAAACCCAGGATCTGTTCAACAAGTATGTGAAGAATGCGAAAGTATGTGTCTGATGAGGGAAAATCCCAGGCCTAACCTAGACCTAACATGCGTTACCCTCAAAAATATTTATCATGACCAGGTTTAATTGAATGTTTCTGTGTGGTACCACATTACTACGTGATCCAAACCAGAAAAAACCCAGGATCTGTTCAACATGTATGTGGAAAATGCGAAAGTATGTGTCTGATGAGGGCAAATCCCAGGCCTAACCTAGACATAACATGCGTTATCCTGTAAAATATTGATCGAAACCAGGTTAAATGGACTGTTTTAGTGTGGTACCACATTACTACAGGATCCAAACTAGAAAAAGTCCAGAATCTGGCCATCAAGTATGAGAAATATGCGAAAGTACGAGCCGGATGAGAGCAAATCCCAGACCTATCCCAGACTCAACATGCGTTATCCTCTAAAACATTCATCAAGACCAGGTATAATTGAATGTTTCAGTGTGGTACCACATTACTACGTGATCCAAACCACAAAAAACCCAGGATCCGTTCAACAAGTATGTGACGAATGCGAAAGTATGTGTCTGATGAGGGCAAATCCCAGGCCTAACCTAGATCTAACATGCGTTATCCTCAAAAATATTGATCGAAACCAGGTTTAATTGAATGTTTCTGTGTGGTACCACATTACTACGTGATCCAAACCAGAAAAAACCCAGGATCTGTTCAACAAGTATGAGAAATATGCGAAAGTACGAGCCTGATCAGGGCTAATTCCAGACCTATCCCAGACCTAACTTGCGTTGTCCTCTAAAATATTGATGGAATCCAGGTTTAATTGACTGTTTCAGTGTGGTACCACATTACTACGTGATCCAATCCAGAAAAAGCCCTGGATCTAGCCATCAAGTATGAGTAACATGCGAAAGTATGAGCCTGATGAGGGCAAATCCTAGACCTAACCCAGACCTAACATGCGTTATCCTCTAAAATATTTATCAAGACCAGGTTTAATTGAATGTTTCAGTGTGGTACCACATTACTACGTGATCCAAACCTGAAAAAATCCAGGATCTGTTCAACAAGTATGTTGCGAATGCGAAGGTATGTGTCTGATGAGGGCAAATCCCAGGCCTAACCTCGACAGAGCATGCGTCATCCTCTAAAATATTGATCGAAACCAGGTTTAATCGACTGTTTCAGTGTGGTACCACATTACTACCTGATCCAAACCAGAAAAATACCCAGGATCTGTTCAACAAGTATGTGAAGAACGCGAAAATATGACCCTGATGAGGGCAAATCCCAGACCTATACCAGACCTAACTTGCGTTGACCTCTAAAATATTGATGGAAACCTCGTTTAATTGACTGTTTCAGTGTGGTACTACATTACTACGTGATCCAATCCAGAAAAAGCCCTGGATCTAGCCATCAAGTATGAGTAATATACGAAAGTACGAGCCTGATGAGGGCAAATCCTAGACCTAACCCAGACCTAACATGCGTTATCCTCTAAAATATTTATCAAGACCAGGTTTAATTGAATGTTTCAGTGTGGTACCACATTACTACGTGATCCAAACCTGAAAAAATCCAGGATCTGTTCAACAAGTATGTGGAGAATGCGAAAGTATGTGCCTGATGAGCGCAAATCCCAGGCCTAACCTAGACATAACATGAGTTATCCTCGAAAATATTGATCGAAACCAGGCTTCATCGACTGTTTCAGTGTGGTGCCACATTACTACCTGATCCAAACCAGAAAAATACCCAGGATCTGTTCAACAAGTATGTGAAGAACGCGAAAATATGACCCTGATGAGGGCAAATCCCAGACCTATACCAGACCTAACTTGCGTTGACCTCTAAAATATTGATGGAAACCTGGTTTAATTGACTGTTTCAGTGTGGTACTACATTACTACGTGATCCATTCCAGAAAAAGCCCTGGATCTAGCCATCAAGTATGAGTAATATGCGAAAGTATGAGCCTGATGGGGGCAAATCCTAGACCTAACCCAGACCTAACATGCGTTATCCTCTAGAATATTTATCAAGACCAGGTTTAATTGAATGTTTCAGTGTGGTACCACATTACTACGTGATCCAAACCACAAAAAACCCAGGATCTGTTCAACAAGTATGAGAAATATGCGAAAGTACGAGCCTGATCAGGGCTAATTCCAGACCTATCCCAGACCTAACTTGCGTTGTCCTCTAAAATATTGATGGAATCCAGGTTTAATTGACTGTTTCAGTGTGGTACCACATTACTACGTGATCCAATCCAGAAAAAGCCCTGGATCTAGCCATCAAGTATGAGTAACATGCGAAAGTATGAGCCTGATGAGGGCAAATCCTAGACCTAACCCAGACCTAACATGCGTTATCCTCTAAAATATTTATCAAGACCAGGTTTAATTGAATGTTTCAGTGTGGTACCACATTACTACGTGATCCAAACCTGAAAAAATCCAGGATCTGTTCAACAAGTATGTTGCGAATGCGAAGGTATGTGTCTGATGAGGGCAAATCCCAGGCCTAACCTCGACAGAGCATGCGTCATCCTCTAAAATATTGATCGAAACCAGGCTTCATCGACTGTTTCAGTGTGGTGCCACATTACTACCTGATCCAAACCAGAAAAATACCCAGGATCTGTTCAACAAGTATGTGAAGAACGCGAAAATATGACCCTGATGAGGGCAAATCCCAGACCTATACCAGACCTAACTTGCGTTGACCTCTAAAATATTGATGGAAACCTGGTTTAATTGACTGTTTCAGTGTGGTACTACATTACTACGTGATCCATTCCAGAAAAAGCCCTGGATCTAGCCATCAAGTATGAGTAATATGCGAAAGTATGAGCCTGATGGGGGCAAATCCTAGACCTAACCCAGACCTAACATGCGTTATCCTCTAGAATATTTATCAAGACCAGGTTTAATTGAATGTTTCAGTGTGGTACCACATTACTACGTGATCCAAACCACAAAAAACCCAGGATCCGTTCAACAAGTATGTGACGAATGCGAAAGTATGTGTCTGATGAGGGCAAATCCCAGGCCTAACCTAGATCTGACATGCGTTATCCTCAAAAATATTGATCGAAACCAGGTTTAGTTGAATGTTTCTGTGTGGTACCACATTACTACGTGATCCAAACCAGAAAAAACCCAGGATCTGTTCAACAAGTATGAGAAATATGCGAAAGTACGAGCCTGATCAGGGCTAATCCCAGGCCTATCCCAGACCTAACTTGCGTTGTCCTCTAAAATATTGATGGAATCCAGGTTTAATTGACTGTTTCAGTGTGGTACCACATTACTACGTGATCCAATCCAGAAAAAGCCCTGGATCTAGCCATCAAGTATGAGTAACATGCGAAAGTATGAGCCTGATGGGGGCAAATCCTAGACCTAACCCAGACCTAACATGCGTTATCCTCTAAAATATTTATCAAGACCAACTTTAATTGAATGTTTCTGTGTGGTACCACATTACTACGTGATCCAAACCAGAAAAATACCCAGGATCTGTTCAACAAGTATGTGAAGAACGCGGAAATATGACCCTGATGAGAGCAAATCCAGGGCCTAACCTAGACCTAACATGCGTTATCCTCAAAAATATTGATCGAAACCAGGCTTAATCGACTGTTTCAGTGTGGTGCCACATTACTACATGATCCAAACCAGAAGAAATACCCAGGATCTGTTCAACAAGTATGTGAAGAACGCGAAAATATGACCCTGATGAGGGCAAATCCCAGACCTATACCAGACCTAACTTGTGTTGACCTCTAAAATATTGATGGAAACCTGGTTTAATTGACTGTTTCAGTGTGGTACTACATTACTACGTGATCCAATCCAGAAGAAGCCCTGGATCTAGCCATCAAGTATGAGTAATATGCGAAAGTATGAGCCTGATGAGGGCAAATCCTAGTCCTAACCCAGACCTAACATGCGTTATCCTCTAAAATATTTATCAAGACCAGGTTTAATTGAATGTTTCAGTGTGGTACCACATTACTACGTGATCCAAACCTGAAAAAATCCAGGATCTGTTCAACAAGTATGTGGAGAATGCGAAAGTATGTGTCTGATGAGGGCAAATCCCAGGCCTAACCTAGACATAACATGCGTTATCCTCTAAAATATTGATCGAAACCAGGTTAAATGGACTGTTTTAGTGTGGTACCACATTACTACAGGATCCAAACTAGAAAAAGTCCAGAATCTGGCCATCAAGTATGAGAAATATGCGAAAGTACGAGGCGGATGAGAGCAAATCCCAGACCTATCCCAGACCCAACATGCGTTATCCTCTAAAACATTTATCAAGACCAGGTTTAATTGAATGTTTCAGTGTGGTACCACATTACTACGTGATCCAAACCACAAGAAACCCAGGATCCGTTAAACAAGTATGTGACGAATGCGAAAGTATGTGTCTGATGAGGGGAAATCCCAGGCCTAACCTAGATCTAACATGCGTTATCCTCTAAAATATTGATCGAAACCAGATTTAATGGAGTGCTTCAGTGTGCTACCACATTACTGCGTGATCCAAACCAGAAAAAACCCGGGATCCGTTCAACAAGTATGTGGAGAATCCGAAAGTATGTGTCTGATGAGGGAAAATCCCAGGCCTAACCTAGACCTAACATGCGTTACCCTCAAAAATATTTATCAAGACCAGGTTTAATTGAATGTTTCTGTGTGGTACCACATTACTACGTGATCCAAACCAGAAAAAACCCAGGATCTGTTCAACAAGTATGTGAAGAATGCGAAAGTATGTGTCTGATGAGGGAAAATCCCAGGCCTAACCTAGACCTAACATGCGTTACCCTCAAAAATATTTATCATGACCAGGTTTAATTGAATGTTTCTGTGTGGTACCACATTACTACGTGATCCAAACCAGAAAAAACCCAGGATCTGTTCAACATGTATGTGGAAAATGCGAAAGTATGTGTCTGATGAGGGCAAATCCCAGGCCTAACCTAGACATAACATGCGTTATCCTGTAAAATATTGATCGAAACCAGGTTAAATGGACTGTTTTAGTGTGGTACCACATTACTACAGGATCCAAACTAGAAAAAGTCCAGAATCTGGCCATCAAGTATGAGAAATATGCGAAAGTACGAGCCGGATGAGAGCAAATCCCAGACCTATCCCAGACTCAACATGCGTTATCCTCTAAAACATTCATCAAGACCAGGTATAATTGAATGTTTCAGTGTGGTACCACATTACTACGTGATCCAAACCACAAAAAACCCAGGATCCGTTCAACAAGTATGTGACGAATGCGAAAGTATGTGTCTGATGAGGGCAAATCCCAGGCCTAACCTAGATCTAACATGCGTTATCCTCAAAAATATTGATCGAAACCAGGTTTAATTGAATGTTTCTGTGTGGTACCACATTACTACGTGATCCAAACCAGAAAAAACCCAGGATCTGTTCAACAAGTATGAGAAATATGCGAAAGTACGAGCCTGATCAGGGCTAATTCCAGACCTATCCCAGACCTAACTTGCGTTGTCCTCTAAAATATTGATGGAATCCAGGTTTAATTGACTGTTTCAGTGTGGTACCACATTACTACGTGATCCAATCCAGAAAAAGCCCTGGATCTAGCCATCAAGTATGAGTAACATGCGAAAGTATGAGCCTGATGAGGGCAAATCCTAGACCTAACCCAGACCTAACATGCGTTATCCTCTAAAATATTTATCAAGACCAGGTTTAATTGAATGTTTCAGTGTGGTACCACATTACTACGTGATCCAAACCTGAAAAAATCCAGGATCTGTTCAACAAGTATGTTGCGAATGCGAAGGTATGTGTCTGATGAGGGCAAATCCCAGGCCTAACCTCGACAGAGCATGCGTCATCCTCTAAAATATTGATCGAAACCAGGTTTAATCGACTGTTTCAGTGTGGTACCACATTACTACCTGATCCAAACCAGAAAAATACCCAGGATCTGTTCAACAAGTATGTGAAGAACGCGAAAATATGACCCTGATGAGGGCAAATCCCAGACCTATACCAGACCTAACTTGCGTTGACCTCTAAAATATTGATGGAAACCTCGTTTAATTGACTGTTTCAGTGTGGTACTACATTACTACGTGATCCAATCCAGAAAAAGCCCTGGATCTAGCCATCAAGTATGAGTAATATACGAAAGTATGAGCCTGATGAGGGCAAATCCTAGACCTAACCCAGACCTAACATGCGTTATCCTCTAAAATATTTATCAAGACCAGGTTTAATTGAATGTTTCAGTGTGGTACCACATTACTACGTGATCCAAACCTGAAAAAATCCAGGATCTGTTCAACAAGTATGTGGAGAATGCGAAAGTATGTGCCTGATGAGCGCAAATCCCAGGCCTAACCTAGACATAACATGAGTTATCCTCGAAAATATTGATCGAAACCAGGCTTCATCGACTGTTTCAGTGTGGTGCCACATTACTACCTGATCCAAACCAGAAAAATACCCAGGATCTGTTCAACAAGTATGTGAAGAACGCGAAAATATGACCCTGATGAGGGCAAATCCCAGACCTATACCAGACCTAACTTGCGTTGACCTCTAAAATATTGATGGAAACCTGGTTTAATTGACTGTTTCAGTGTGGTACTACATTACTACGTGATCCATTCCAGAAAAAGCCCTGGATCTAGCCATCAAGTATGAGTAATATGCGAAAGTATGAGCCTGATGGGGGCAAATCCTAGACCTAACCCAGACCTAACATGCGTTATCCTCTAGAATATTTATCAAGACCAGGTTTAATTGAATGTTTCAGTGTGGTACCACATTACTACGTGATCCAAACCACAAAAAACCCAGGATCCGTTCAACAAGTATGTGACGAATGCGAAAGTATGTGTCTGATGAGGGCAAATCCCAGGCCTAACCTAGATCTAACATGCGTTATCCTCAAAAATATTGATCGAAACCAGGTTTAGTTGAATGTTTCTGTGTGGTACCACATTACTACGTGATCCAAACCAGAAAAAACCCAGGATCTGTTCAACAAGTATGAGAAATATGCGAAAGTACGAGCCTGATCAGGGCTAATCCCAGGCCTATCCCAGACCTAACTTGCGTTGTCCTCTAAAATATTGATGGAATCCAGGTTTAATTGACTGTTTCAGTGTGGTACCACATTACTACGTGATCCAATCCAGAAAAAGCCCTGGATCTAGCCATCAAGTATGAGTAACATGCGAAAGTATGAGCCTGATGGGGGCAAATCCTAGACCTAACCCAGACCTAACATGCGTTATCCTCTAATATATTTATCAAGACCAACTTTAATTGAATGTTTCTGTGTGGTACCACATTACTACGTGATCTAAACCTGAAAAAACCCAGGATCTGTTCAACAAGTATGTGGAGAATGCGAAAGTATGTGTCGGATGAGGGCAATTCCCAGGCCTAACCTAGACATAACATGCGTTGTCCTCTAAAATATTGATCGAAACCAGGTTTAATCGACTATTTCAGTGTGGTACCACATTACTGCGTGATCCAAACCAGAGAAATACCCAGGGTCTGTTCAACAAGTATGTGAAGAACGCGGAAATATGACCCTGATGAGGGCAAATCCAGGGCCTAACCTAGACCTAACATGCGTTATCCTCAAAAATATTGATCGAAACCAGGCTTAATCGACTGTTTCAGTGTGGTGCCACATTACTACATGATCCAAACCAGAAAAATACCCAGGATCTGTTCAACAAGTATGTGAAGAACGCGAAAATATGACCCTGATGAGGGCAAATCCCAGACCTATACCAGACCTAACTTGCGTTGACCTCTAAAATATTGATGGAAACCTCGTTTAATTGACTGTTTCAGTGTGGTACTTCATTACTACGTGATCCAATCCAGAAAAAGCCCTGGTTCTAGCCATCAAGTATGAGTAATATACGAAAGTATGAGCCTGATGAGGGCAAATCCTAGACCTAACCCAGACCTAACATGCGTTATCCTCTAAAATATTTATCAAGACCAGGTTTAATTGAATGTTTCAGTGTGGTACCACATTACTACGTGATCCAAACCTGAAAAAATCCAGGATCTGTTCAACAAGTATGTGGAGAATGCGAAAGTATGTGCCTGATGAGGGCAAATCCCAGGCCTAACCTAGACATAACATGAGTTATCCTCGAAAATATTGATCGAAACCAGGTTTCATCGACTGTTTCAGTGTGGTGCCACATTACTACCTGATCCAAACCAGAAAAATACCCAGGATCTGTTCAACAAGTATGTGAAGAACGCGAAAATATGACCCTGATGAGGGCAAATCCCAGACCTATACCAGACCTAACTTGCGTGGACCTCTAAAATATTGATGGAAACCTGGTTTAATTGACTGTTTCAGTGTGGTACTACATTACTACGTGATCCATTCCAGAAAAAGCCCTGGATCTAGCCATCAAGTATGAGTAATATGCGAAAGTATGAGCCTGATGAGGGCAAATCCTAGACCTAACCCAGACCTAACATGCGTTATCCTCTAAAATGTTTATCAAGACCAACTTTAATTGAATGTTTCAGTGTGGTACCACATTACTACGTGATCCAAACCAGAAAAAATCGAGGATCTGTTCAACAAGTATGTGAAAAACGCGAAACTATGTGTCTGATGAGGGCAAATCCCAGGCCTAACCTAAACATAACATGCGTTATCCTCTAAAATATTGATCGAAACCAGGTTAAATGGACTGTTTTAGTGTGGTACTACATTACTACAGGATCCAAACTAGAAAAAGTCCAGAATCTGGCCATCAAGTATGAGAAATATGCGAAAGTACGAGCCGGATGAGAGCAAATCCCACACCTATCCCAGACCCAACATGCGTTATCCTCTAAAACATTTATCAAGACCAGGTTTAATTGAATGTTTCAGTGTGGTACCACATTACTACGTGATCCAAATCAGTGAAAGCACGGAATCTGGCCAACAAGTTTGAGAAATATGCGAAACTATGAGCCTGATGAGGGCAAATCCCAGACCTATCCCAGACCTAACATGCGTTATCCTCAAAAATATTGATCGAAACCAGGTTTAATGGACTGTTTCAGTGTGCTACCACATTACTACGTGATGCAAACCAGAAAAAACCCAGGATCCGTTCAACATGTATGTGAAGAATGCGAAAGTATGTGTCTGATGAGGGCAAATCCCAGGCCTAACCTAGACAGAACATGCGTTATCCTCTAAAATATTGATCGAAACCAGGTTTAATGGACTGTTTCAGTGTGCTACCACATTACTACGTGATCCAAACCAGAAAAAACCCAGGATCTGTACAACAAGTATGTGAAGAATGCGAAAGTATGAGCCTGACGAGGGCAAATCCCGGACCTATCCCAGACATAACTTGCGTTATCCTCTAAAATATTGGTCGAAACCAGGTTTAATCGACTATTTCAGTGTGGTACCACATTACTACGTGATCCAAACCAGAAAAATACCCAGGATCTGTTCAACAAGTATGTGAGAACGCGGAAATATGAGCCTGACGAGGGCAAATCCCGGACCTATCCCAGACATAACTTGCGTTATCCTCTAAAATATTGGTCGAAACCAGGTTTAATCGACCATTTCAGTGTGGTACCACATTACTACGTGATCCAAACCAGAAAAAACCCAGGATCCGCTCAACAAGTATGTGAAGAATGCGAAAGTATGAGCCTGACGAGGGCAAATCCCGGACCTATCCCAGACATAACTTGCGTTATCCTCTAAAATATTGGTCGAAACCAGGTTTAATCGACTATTTCAGTGTGGTACCACATTACTACGTGATCCAAACCAGAAAAATACCGAGGATCTGTTCAACAAGTATGTGAAGAATGCGAAAGTATGAGCCTGACGAGGGCAAATCCCGGACCTATCCCAGACATAACTTGCGTTATCCTCTAAAATATTGGTCGAAACCAGGTTTAATCGACTATTTCAGTGTGGTACCACATTACTACGTGATCCAAGCCAGAAAAAACCCAGGAACTGTTCAACAAGTATGTGAAAAACGCGAAACTATGAGCCTGATGAGGGCAAATCCCAGAGCTATCCCAGACCCAACATGCGTTATCCT
This sequence comes from Colletes latitarsis, assembly GCF_051014445.1. Lineage (NCBI taxonomy): Eukaryota > Metazoa > Arthropoda > Insecta > Hymenoptera > Colletidae > Colletes > Colletes latitarsis. The sequence goes on from NC_135136.1 coordinate 17,984,465, forward strand.
CTAAAACATTTATCAAGACCAGGTTTAATTGAATGTTTCAGTGTGGTACCACATTACTACGTGATCTAAACCACAAGAAACCCAGGATCCGTTCAACAAGTATGTGACGAATGCGAAAGTATGTGTCTGATGAGGGCAAATCCCAGGCCTAACCTAGATCTAACATGCGTTATCCTCTAAAATATTGATCGAAACCAGATTTAATGGAGTGCTTCAGTGTGCTACCACATTACTGCGTGATCCAAACCAGAAAAAACCCGGGATCCGTTCAACAAGTATGTGGAGAATGCGAAAGTATGTGTCTGATGAGGGAAAATCCCAGGCCTAACCTAGACCTAACATGCGTTACCCTCAAAAATATTTATCAAGACCAGGTTCAATTGAATGTTTCTGTGTGGTACCACATTACTACGTGATCCAAACCAGAAAAAACCCAGGATCTGTTCAACAAGTATGTGAAGAATGCGAAAGTATGTGTCTGATGAGGGAAAATCCCAGGCCTAACCTAGACCTAACATGCGTTACCCTCAAAAATATTTATCAAGACCAGGTTTAATTGAATGTTTCTGTGTGGTACCACATTACTACGTGATCCAAACCAGAAAAAACCCAGGATCTGTTCAACATGTATGTGGAAAATGCGAAAGTATGTGTCTGATGAGGGCAAATCCCAGGCCTAACCTCGACAGAGCATGCGTTATCCTCTAAAATATTGATCGAAACCAGGTTTAATCGACAGTTTCAGTGTGGTAGCACATTACTACCTGATCCAAACCAGAAAAATACCCAGGATCTGTTCAACAAGTATGTGAAGAACGCGAAAATATGACCCTGATGAGGGCAAATCCCAGACCTATCCCAGACCTAACTTGCGTTGTCCTCTAAAATATTGATGGAATCCAGGTTTAATTGACTGTTTCAGTGTGGTACCACATTACTACGTGATCCAATCCAGAAAAAGCCCTGGATCTAGCCATCAAGTATGAGTAACATGCGAAAGTATGAGCCTGATGAGGGCAAATCCTAGACCTAACCCAGACCTAACATGCGTTATCCTCTAAAATATTTATCAAGACCAACTTTAATTGAATGTTTCTGTGTGGTACCACATTACTACGTTATCCAAACCTGAAAAAACCCAGGATCTGTTCAACAAGTATGTGGAGAATGCGAAAGTATGTGTCTGATGAGGGCAATTCCCAGGCCTAACCTAGACATAACATGCGTTGTCCTCTAAAATATTGATCGAAACCAGGTTTAATCGACTATTTCAGTGTGGTACCACATTACTGCGTGATCCAAACCAGAAAAATACCCAGGATCTGTTCAACAAGTATGTGAAGAACGCGGAAATATGACCCTGATGAGAGCAAATCCAGGGCCTAACCTAGACCTAACATGCGTTATCCTCAAAAATATTGATCGAAACCAGGCTTAATCGGCTGTTTCAGTGTGGTGCCACATTACTACATGATCCAAACCAGAAAAATACCCAGGATCTCTTCAACAAGTATGTGAAGAACGCGAAAATATGACCCTGATGAGGGCAAATCCCAGACCTATACCAGACCTAACTTGCGTTGACCTCTAAAATATTGATGGAAACCTGGTTTAATTGACTGTTTCAGTGTGGTACTACATTACTACGTGATCCATTCCAGAAAAAGCCCTGGATCTAGCCATCAAGTATGAGTAATATGCGAAAGTATGAGCCTGATGAGGGCAAATCCTAGACCTAACCCAGACCTAACATGCGTTATCCTCTAAAATATTTATCAAGACCACGTTTAATTGAATGTTTCAGTGTGGTACCACATTACTACGTGATCCAAACCTGAAAAAATCCAGGATCTGTTCAACAAGTATGTGGAGAATGCGAAAGTATGTGTCTGATGAGGGCAAATCCCAGGCCTAACCTAGACATAACATGCGTTATCCTCTAAAATATTGATCGAAACCAGGTTAAATGGACTGTTTTAGTGTGGTACCACATTACTACAGGATCCAAACTAGAAAAAGTCCAGAATCTGGCCATCAAGTATGAGAAATATGCGAAAGTACGAGCCGGATGAGAGCAAATCCCAGACCTATCCCAGACCCAACATGCGTTATCCTCTAAAACATTTATCAAGACCAGGTTTAATTGAATGTTTCAGTGTGGTACCACATTACTACGTGATCCAAACCACAAGAAACCCAGGATCCGTTCAACAAGTATGTGACGAATGCGAAAGTATGTGTCTGATGAGGGGAAATCCCAGGCCTAACCTAGATCTAACATGCGTTATCCTCTAAAATATTGATCGAAACCAGATTTAATGGAGTGCTTCAGTGTGCTACCACATTACTGCGTGATCCAAACCAGAAAAAACCCGGGATCCGTTCAACAAGTATGTGGAGAATCCGAAAGTATGTGTCTGATGAGGGAAAATCCCAGGCCTAACCTAGACCTAACATGCGTTACCCTCAAAAATATTTATCAAGACCAGGTTTAATTGAATGTTTCTGTGTGGTACCACATTACTACGTGATCCAAACCAGAAAAAACCCAGGATCTGTTCAACAAGTATGTGAAGAATGCGAAAGTATGTGTCTGATGAGGGAAAATCCCAGGCCTAACCTAGACCTAACATGCGTTACCCTCAAAAATATTTATCATGACCAGGTTTAATTGAATGTTTCTGTGTGGTACCACATTACTACGTGATCCAAACCAGAAAAAACCCAGGATCTGTTCAACATGTATGTGGAAAATGCGAAAGTATGTGTCTGATGAGGGCAAATCCCAGGCCTAACCTCGACAGAGCATGCGTTATCCTCTAAAATATTGATCGAAACCAGGTTTAATCGACTGTTTCAGTGTGGTACCACATTACTACCTGATCCAAATCAGAAAAATACCCAGGATCTGTTCAACAAGTATGTGGAGAATGCGAAAGTATGTGTCTGATGAGGGCAATTCCCAGGCCTAACCTAGACATAACATGCGTTGTCCTCTAAAATATTGATCGAAACCAGGATTAATCGACTATTTCAGTGTGGTACCACATTACTACGTGATCCAAACCAGAAAAAACCCAGGATCTGTACAACAAGTATGTGAAGAATGCGAAAGTGTGAGCCTGACGAGGGCAAATCCCGGACCTATCCCAGACATAACTTGCGTTATCCTCTAAAATATTGGTCGAAACCAGGTTTAATCGACTATTTCAGTGTGGTACCACATTACTACGTGATCCAAACCAGAAAAATACCCAGGATCTGTTCAACAAGTATGTGAGAACGCGGAAATATGAGCCTGACGAGGGCAAATCCCGGACCTATCCCAGACATAACTTGCGTTATCCTCTAAAATATTGGTCGAAACCAGGTTTAATCGACTATTTCAGTGTGGTACCACATTACTACGTGATCCAAACCAGAAAAATACCCAGGATCTGTTCAACAAGTATGTGAAGAATGCGAAAGTATGAGCCTGACGAGGGCAAATCCCGGACCTATCCCAGACATAACTTGCGTTATCCTCTAAAATATTGGTCGAAACCAGGTTTAATCGACTATTTCAGTGTGGTACCACATTACTACGTGATCCAAGCCAGAAAAAACCCAGGAACTGTTCAACAAGTATGTGAAAAACGCGAAACTATGAGCCTGATGAGGGCAAATCCCAGAGCTATCCCAGACCCAACATGCGTTATCCTCTAAAACATTTATCAAGACCAGGTTTAATTGAATGTTTCAGTGTGGTACCACATTACTACGTGATCTAAACCACAAGAAACCCAGGATCCGTTCAACAAGTATGTGACGAATGCGAAAGTATGTGTCTGATGAGGGCAAATCCCAGGCCTAACCTAGATCTAACATGCGTTATCCTCTAAAATATTGATCGAAACCAGATTTAATGGAGTGCTTCAGTGTGCTACCACATTACTGCGTGATCCAAACCAGAAAAAACCCGGGATCCGTTCAACAAGTATGTGGAGAATGCGAAAGTATGTGTCTGATGAGGGAAAATCCCAGGCCTAACCTAGACCTAACATGCGTTACCCTCAAAAATATTTATCAAGACCAGGTTCAATTGAATGTTTCTGTGTGGTACCACATTACTACGTGATCCAAACCAGAAAAAACCCAGGATCTGTTCAACAAGTATGTGAAGAATGCGAAAGTATGTGTCTGATGAGGGAAAGTCCCAGGCCTAACCTAGACCTAACATGCGTTACCCTCAAAAATATTTATCAAGACCAGGTTTAATTGAATGTTTCTGTGTGGTACCACATTACTACGTGATCCAAACCAGAAAAAACCCAGGATCTGTTCAACATGTATGTGGAAAATGCGAAAGTATGTGTCTGATGAGGGCAAATCCCAGGCCTAACCTCGACAGAGCATGCGTTATCCTCTAAAATATTGATCGAAACCAGGTTTAATCGACAGTTTCAGTGTGGTACCACATTACTACCTGATCCAAACCAGAAAAATACCCAGGATCTGTTCAACAAGTATGTGAAGAACGCGAAAATATGACCCTGATGAGGGCAAATCCCAGACCTATCCCAGACCTAACTTGCGTTGTCCTCTAAAATATTGATGGAATCCAGGTTTAATTGACTGTTTCAGTGTGGTACCACATTACTACGTGATCCAATACAGAAAAAGCCCTGGATCTAGCCATCAAGTATGAGTAACATGCGAAAGTATGAGCCTGATGAGGGCAAATCCTAGACCTAACCCAGACCTAACATGCGTTATCCTCTAAAATATTTATCAAGACCAACTTTAATTGAATGTTTCTGTGTGGTACCACATTACTACGTGATCCAAACCTGAAAAAACCCAGGATCTGTTCAACAAGTATGTGGAGAATGCGAAAGTATGTGTCTGATGAGGGCAATTCCCAGGCCTAACCTAGACATAACATGCGTTGTCCTCTAAAATATTGATCGAAACCAGGTTTAATCGACAATTTCAGTGTGGTACCACATTACTGCGTGATCCAAACCAGAAAAATACCCAGGATCTGTTCAACAAGTATGTGAAGAACGCGGAAATATGACCCTGATGAGAGCAAATCCAGGGCCTAACCTAGACCTAACATGCGTTATCCTCAAAAATATTGATCGAAACCAGGCTTAATCGGCTGTTTCAGTGTGGTGCCACATTACTACATGATCCAAACCAGAAAAATACCCAGGATCTCTTCAACAAGTATGTGAAGAACGCGAAAATATGACCCTGATGAGGGCAAATCCCAGACCTATACCAGACCTAACTTGCGTTGACCTCTAAAATATTGATGGAAACCTGGTTTAATTGACTGTTTCAGTGTGGTACTACATTACTACGTGATCCATTCCAGAAAAAGCCCTGGATCTAGCCATCAAGTATGAGTAATATGCGAAAGTATGAGCCTGATGAGGGCAAATCCTAGACCTAACCCAGACCTAACATGCGTTATCCTCTAAAATATTTATCAAGACCACGTTTAATTGAATGTTTCAGTGTGGTACCACATTACTACGTGATCCAAACCTGAAAAAATCCAGGATCTGTTCAACAAGTATGTGGAGAATGCGAAAGTATGTGTCTGATGAGGGCAAATCCCAGGCCTAACCTAGACATAACATGCGTTATCCTCTAAAATATTGATCGAAACCAGGTTAAATGGACTGTTTTAGTGTGGTACCACATTACTACAGGATCCAAACTAGAAAAAGTCCAGAATCTGGCCATCAAGTATGAGAAATATGCGAAAGTACGAGCCGGATGAGAGCAAATCCCAGACCTATCCCAGACCCAACATGCGTTATCCTCTAAAACATTTATCAAGACCAGGTTTAATTGAATGTTTCAGTGTGGTACCACATTACTACGTGATCCAAACCACAAGAAACCCAGGATCCGTTCAACAAGTATGTGACGAATGCGATAGTATGTGTCTGATGAGGGGAAATCCCAGGCCTAACCTAGATCTAACATGCGTTATCCTCTAAAATATTGATCGAAACCAGATTTAATGGAGTGCTTCAGTGTGCTACCACATTACTGCGTGATCCAAACCAGAAAAAACCCGGGATCCGTTCAACAAGTATGTGGAGAATCCGAAAGTATGTGTCTGATGAGGGAAAATCCCAGGCCTAACCTAGACCTAACATGCGTTACCCTCAAAAATATTTATCAAGACCAGGTTTAATTGAATGTTTCTGTGTGGTACCACATTACTACGTGATCCAAACCAGAAAAAACCCAGGATCTGTTCAACAAGTATGTGAAGAATGCGAAAGTATGTGTCTGATGAGGGAAAATCCCAGGCCTAACCTAGACCTAACATGCGTTACCCTCAAAAATATTTATCATGACCAGGTTTAATTGAATGTTTCTGTGTGGTACCACATTACTACGTGATCCAAACCAGAAAAAACCCAGGATCTGTTCAACATGTATGTGGAAAATGCGAAAGTATGTGTCTGATGAGGGCAAATCCCAGGCCTAACCTCGACAGAGCATGCGTTATCCTCTAAAATATTGATCGAAACCAGGTTTAATCGACTGTTTCAGTGTGGTACCACATTACTACCTGATCCAAATCAGAAAAATACCCAGGATCTGTTCAACAAGTATGTGGAGAATGCGAAAGTATGTGTCTGATGAGGGCAATTCCCAGGCCTAACCTAGACATAACATGCGTTGTCCTCTAAAATATTGATCGAAACCAGGATTAATCGACTATTTCAGTGTGGTACCACATTACTACGTGATCCAAACCAGAAAAAACCCAGGATCTGTACAACAAGTATGTGAAGAATGCGAAAGTGTGAGCCTGACGAGGGCAAATCCCGGACCTATCCCAGACATAACTTGCGTTATCCTCTAAAATATTGGTCGAAACCAGGTTTAATCGACTATTTCAGTGTGGTACCACATTACTACGTGATCCAAACCAGAAAAATACCCAGGATCTGTTCAACAAGTATGTGAGAACGCGGAAATATGAGCCTGACGAGGGCAAATCCCGGACCTATCCCAGACATAACTTGCGTTATCCTCTAAAATATTGGTCGAAACCAGGTTTAATCGACTATTTCAGTGTGGTACCACATTACTACGTGATCCAAACCAGAAAAATACCCAGGATCTGTTCAACAAGTATGTGAAGAATGCGAAAGTATGAGCCTGACGAGGGCAAATCCCGGACCTATCCCAGACATAACTTGCGTTATCCTCTAAAATATTGGTCGAAACCAGGTTTAATCGACTATTTCAGTGTGGTACCACATTACTACGTGATCCAAGCCAGAAAAAACCCAGGAACTGTTCAACAAGTATGTGAAAAACGCGAAACTATGAGCCTGATGAGGGCAAATCCCAGAGCTATCCCAGACCCAACATGCGTTATCCTCTAAAACATTTATCAAGACCAGGTTTAATTGAATGTTTCCGTGTGGTACCACATTACTACGTGATCTAAACCACAAGAAACCCAGGATCCGTTCAACAAGTATGTGACGAATGCGAAAGTATGTGTCTGATGAGGGCAAATCCCAGGCCTAACCTAGATCTAACATGCGTTATCCTCTAAAATATTGATCGAAACCAGATTTAATGGAGTGCTTCAGTGTGCTACCACATTACTGCGTGATCCAAACCAGAAAAAACCCGGGATCCGTTCAACAAGTATGTGGAGAATGCGAAAGTATGTGTCTGATGAGGGAAAATCCCAGGCCTAACCTAGACCTAACATGCGTTACCCTCAAAAATATTTATCAAGACCAGGTTTAATTGAATGTTTCTGTGTGGTACCACATTACTACGTGATCCAAACCAGAAAAAATCCAGGATCTGTTCAACAAGTATGTGAAGAATGCGAAAGTATGTGTCTGATGAGGGAAAATCCCAGGCCTAACCTAGACCTAACATGCGTTACCCTCAAAAATATTTATCAAGACCAGGTTTAATTGAATGTTTCTGTGTGGTACCACATTACTACGTGATCCAAACCAGAAAAAACCCAGGATCTGTTCAACATGTATGTGGAAAATGCGAAAGTATGTGTCTGATGAGGGCAAATCCCAGGCCTAACCTCGACAGAGCATGCGTTATCCTCTAAAATATTGATCGAAACCAGGTCTAATCGACAGTTTCAGTGTGGTACCACATTACTACCTGATCCAAACCAGAAAAATACCCAGGATCTGTTCAACAAGTATGTGAAGAACGCGAAAATATGACCCTGATGAGGGCCAATCCCAGACCTATCCCAGACCTAACTTGCGTTGTCCTCTAAAATATTGATGGAATCCAGGTTTAATTGACTGTTTCAGTGTGGTACCACATTACTACGTGATCCAATCCAGAAAAAGCCCTGGATCTAGCCATCAAGTATGAGTAACATGCGAAAGTATGAGCCTGATGAGGGCAAATCCTAGACCTAACCCAGACCTAACATGCGTTATCCTCTAAAATATTTATCAAGACCAACTTTAATTGAATGTTTCTGTGTGGTACCACATTACTACGTGATCCAAACCTGAAAAAACCCAGGATCTGTTCAACAAGTATGAGGAGAATGCGAAAGTATGTGTCTGATGAGGGCAATTCCCAGGCCTAACCTAGACATAACATGCGTTGTCCTCTAAAATATTGATCGAAACCAGGTTTAATCGACTATTTCAGTGTGGTACCACATTACTGCGTGATCCAAACCAGAAAAATACCCAGGATCTGTTCAACAAGTATGTGAAGAACGCGGAAATATGACCCTGATGAGAGCAAATCCAGGGCCTAACCTAGACCTAACATGCGTTATCCTCAAAAATATTGATCGAAACCAGGCTTAATCGACTGTTTCAGTGTGGTGCCACATTACTACATGATCCAAACCAGAAAAATACCCAGGATCTGTTCAACAAGTATGTGCAGAACGCGAAAATATGACCCTGATGAGGGCAAATCCCAGACCTATACCAGACCTAACTTGCGTTGACCTCTAAAATACTGATGGAAACCTGGTTTAATTGACTGTTTCAGTGTGGTACTACATTACTACGTGATCCAATCCAGAAAAAGCCCTGGATCTAGCCATCAAGTATGAGTAATATGCGAAAGTATGAGCCTGATGAGGGCAAATCCTAGACCTAACCCAGACCTAACATGCGTTATCCTCTAAAATATTTATCAAGACCAGGTTTAATTGAATGTTTCAGTGTGGTACCACATTACTACGTGATCCAAACCTGAAAAAATCCAGGATCTGTTCAACAAGTATGTGGAGAATGCGAAAGTATGTGTCTGATGAGGGCAAATCCCAGGCCTAACCTAGACATAACATGCGTTATCCTCTAAAATATTGATCGAAACCAGGTTAAATGGACTGTTTTAGTGTGGTACCACAGTACTACAGGATCCAAACTAGAAAAAGTCCAGAATCTGGCCATCAAGTATGAGAAATATGCGAAAGTACGAGCCGGATGAGAGCAAATCCCAGACCTATCCCAGACCCAACATGCGTTATCCTCTAAAACATTTATCAAGACCAGGTTTAATTGAATGTTTCAGTGTGGTACCACATTACTACCTGATCCAAACCACAAGAAACCCAGGATCCGTTCAACAAGTATGTGACGAATGCGAAAGTATGTGTCTGATGAGGGGAAATCCCAGGCCTAACCTAGATCTAACATGCGTTATCCTCTAAAATATTGATCGAAACCAGATTTCATGGAGTGCCTCAGTGTGCTACCACATTACTGCGTGATCCAAACCAGAAAAAACCCGGGATCCGTTCAACAAGTATGTGGAGAATCCGAAAGTATGTGTCTGATGAGGGAAAATCCCAGGCCTAACCTAGACCTAACATGCGTTACCCTGAAAAATATTTATCAAGACCAGGTTTAATTGAATGTTTCTGTGTGGTACCACATTACTACGTGATCCAAACCAGAAAAAACCCAGGATCTGTTCAACAAGTATGTGAAGAATGCGAAAGTATGAGCCTGACGAGGGCAAATCCCGGACCTATCCCAGACATAACTTGCGTTATCCTCTAAAATATTGGTCGAAACCAGGTTTAATCGACTATTTCAGTGTGGTACCACATTACTACGTGATCCAAACCAGAAAAAATCCAGGATTTGTTCAACAAGTATGTGGAGAATGCGAAAGTATGTGTCTGATGAGGGCAAATCCCAGGCCTAACCTAGACATAACATGCGTTATCCTCTAAAATATTGATCGAAACCAGGTTAAATGGACTGTTTTAGTGTGGTACCACATTACTACAGGATCCAAACTAGAAAAAGTCCAGAATCTGGCCATCAAGTATGAGAAATATGCGAAAGTACGAGCCGGATGAGAGCAAATCCCAGACCTATCCCAGACTCAACATGCGTTATCCTCTAAAACATTCATCAAGACCAGGTTTAATTGAATGTTTCAGTGTGGTACCACATTACTACGTGATCCAAACCACAAAAAACCCAGGATCCGTTCAACAAGTATGTGACGAATGCGAAAGTATGTGTCTGATGAGGGCAAATCCCAGGCCTAACCTAGATCTAACATGCGTTATCCTCAAAAATATTGATCGAAACCAGGTTTAATTGAATGTTTCTGTGTGGTACCACATTACTACGTGATCCAAACCAGAAAAAACCCAGGATCTGTTCAACAAGTATGAGAAATATGCGAAAGTACGAGCCTGATCAGGGCTAATCCCAGACCTATCCCAGACCTAACTTGCGTTGTCCTCTAAAATATTGATTGAAACCAGGTTTAATCGACTGTTTCAGTGTGGTACCACATTACTATGTGATCCAAACCAGAAAAATACCCAGGATCTGTTCAACATGTATGTGGAAAATGCGAAAGTATGTGTCTGATGAGGGCAAATCCCAGGCCTAACCTCGACAGAGCATGCGTCATCCTCTAAAATATTGATCGAAACCAGGTTTAATCGACTGTTTCAGTGTGGTACCACATTACTACCTGATCCAAACCAGAAAAATACCCAGGATCTGTTCAACAAGTATGTGAAGAACGCGAAAATATGACCCTGATGAGGGCAAATCCCAGACCTGTCCCAGACCTAACTTGCGTTGTCCTCTAAAATATTGATGGAATCCAGGTTTAATTGACTGTTTCAGTGTGGTACCACATTACTACGTGATCCAATCCAGAAAAAGCCCTGGATCTAGCCATCAAGTATGAGTAACATGCGAAAGTTTGAGCCTGATGAGGGCAAATCCTAGACCTAACCCAGACCTAACATGCGTTATCCTCTAAAATATTTATCAAGACCAGGTTTAATTGAATGTTTCAGTGTGGTACCACATTACTACGTGATCCAAACCTGAAAAAATCCAGGATCTGTTCAACAAGTATGTTGAGAATGCGAAAGTATGTGTCTGATGAGGGCAATTCCCAGGCCTAACCTAGACATAACATGCGTTGTCCTCTAAAATATTGATCGAAACCAGGTTTAATCGACTATTTCAGTGTGGTACCACATTACTGCGTGATCCAAACCAGAAAAATACCCAGGATCTGTTCAACAAGTATGTGAAGAACGCGAAATTACGAGCCTCATGAGAGCAAATCCCAGGCCTAACCTAGACATAACATGCGTTGTCCTCTAAAATATTGATCGAAACTAGGTTTAATGGACTGTTTCAGTGTGGTACCAGAACACTACGTGATCCAAACCTGAAAAAACCCAGGATCTGTTCAACAAGTATGTGGAGAATGCGAAAGTATGTGTCTGATGAGGGCAAATCCCAGGCCTAACCTAGACATAACATGCGTTATCCTCTAAAATATTGATCGAAACCAGGTTTAATCGACTGTTTCAGTGTGGTACCACATTACTATGTGATCCATACCAGAAAAAACCCGGAATCCGTTCAACAAGTATGTGAAGAATGCGAAAGTATGTGTCTGATGAGGGCAAATCCCAGGCCTATACTAGTCAGAACATGCGTTATCCTCTAAAATATTGATCGAAACCAGTGTTAATCGACTGTTTCAGTGTGGTACCACATTACTATGTGATCCAAACCAGAAAAAAACCCAGGATCTGTACAACAAGTATGTGAAGAACGCGGAAATATGACCCTGATGAGGGCAAATCCCGGGCCTAACCTAGACCTAACATGAGTTATCCTCAAAAATATTGACCGAAACCAGGTTTAATCGACTGTTTCAGAGTGGTACCACATTACTACCTGATCAAAACCAGAAAAATACTCAGGATCTGTTCAACAAGTATGTGAAGAACGCGAAAATATGACCCTGATGAGGGCAAATCCCAGACCTATACCAGACCTAACTTGCGTTGTCCTCTAAAATATTGATGAAAACCAGGTTTAATTGACTGGTTCAGTGTGGTACCACATTACTACGTGATCCAATCCAGAAAAAGCCCTGGATCTAGCCATCAAGTATGAGTAACATGCGAAAGTATGAGCCTGATGAGGGCAAATCATAGACCTAACCCAGACCTAACATGCGTTATTCTCTAAAATATTTATCAAGACCAGGTTTAATTGAATGTTTCAGTGTGGTACCACATTACTACGTGATCCAAACCTGAAAAAACCCAGGATCTGTTCAACAAGTATGTGGAGAATGCGAGAGTATGTGTCTGATGAGGGCAAATCCCAGGCCTAACCTAGACATAACATGCGTTATCCTCTAAAATATTGATCGAAACCAGGTTAAATGGACTGTCTCAGTGTGGTGCCATATTACTACAGGATCCAAACTAGAAAAAGCCCAGAATCTGGCCATCAAGTATGAGAAATATGCGAAAGTACGTGCCTGAAGAGAGCAAATCCCAGACCTAACCATGACCTAACATGCGTTATTCTCTGAAATAATGATCGAAACCAGGTTTAATGGACTGTTTCAGTGTGCTACCACATTACTACGTGATCCAAAGCAGAAAAAACCAAGGATCCGTTCAACAAGTATGTGAAGAATGCGAAAGTATGTGTCTGATGAGGGAAAATCCCAGGCCTAACCTAGATCTAACATGCGTTATCCTCAAAAATATTGATCGAAACCAGGTTTAATGGAATGTTTCAGTGTGGTACCATATTACTACAGGATCCAAACTAGAAAAAGCCAAGAATCTGGCCATCAAGTATGAGAAATATGCGAAAGTACGAGCCTGATGAGAGCAAATCCCAGACCTAACCATGACCTAACATGCGTTATTCTCTAAAATATTGATCGAAACCAGGTTTAATGGAATGTTTCAGTGTGCTACCACATTACTACGTGATCCAAAGCAGAAAAAACCAAGGATTCGTTCAACAAGTATGTGAAGAATGCGAAAGTATGTGTCTGATGAGGGAAAATACCAGGCCAAACCTAGATCTAACATGCGTTATCCTCAAAAATATTGATCGAAACCAGGTTTAATGGAATGATTCAGTGTGCTACCACATTACTACGTGATCCAAAGCAGGGAAAACCAAGGATCCGTTCAACAAGTATGTGAAGAATGCGAAAGTATGTGTCTGATGAGGGAAAATCCCAGGCCTAACCTACACCTAACATGCGTTACCCTCAAAAATATTTATCAAGACCAGGTTTAATTGAATGTTTCAGTGTGGTACCACATTACTACGTGATCCAAACCTCAAAAAACCCAGGATCTGTTCAACATGTACGTGGAAAATGCGAAAGTATGTGTCTGATGAGGGAAAATCCCAGGCCTAACCTAGACAGAACATGCGTTATCCTCTAAGATATTGATCGAAACCAGGTTTAATCGACTGTTTCAGTGTGGTACCATATTACTACAGGATCCAAACTAGAAAAAGCCCAGAATCTGGCCACCAAGTATGAGAAATATGCGAAAGTAAGAACCTGATCAGGGCAAATCCCAGACCAATCCCGGACCTAACTTGCGTTGTCCTCTAAAATATTGATCGAAACCAGGTTTAATCGACTGTTTCAGTGTGGTACCACATTACTACCTGATCCAAACCAGAAAAATACCCAGGATCTGTTCAACAAGTATGTGAAGAACACGAAAATATGACCCTGATGAGGGCAAATCCCAAACCTATCCCAGACCTAACTTGCGCTGTCCTCTAAAATATTGATGGAAACCAGGTTTAATTGACTGTTTCAGTGTGGTACCACATTACTACGTGATCCAATCCAGAAAAAGCCCTGGATCTAGCCATCAAGTATGAGTAACATGCGAAAGTATGAGCCTGATGAGGGCAAATCATAGACCTAACCCAGACCTAACATGCGTTATCCTCTAAAATATTTATCGAGACCAGGTTTAATTGAATATTTCAGTGTGGTACCACATTACTACGTGATCCAAAACTGAAAAAACCCAGGATCTGTTCAACAAGTATGTGGAGAATGCGAGAGTATGTGTATGATGAGGGCAAATCCCAGACCTAACCTAGACATAACATGCGTTATCCTCTAAAATATTGATCGAAACCAGGTTAAATGGACTGTCTCAGTGTTGTACCACATTACTACAGGATCCAAACCAGAAAAAGCCCAGAATCTGGCCATCAAGTTTGAGAAATATGCGAAATTACGAGCCTCATGAGAGCAAATCCCAGACCTAACCATGACCTAACATGCGTTATTCTCTGAAATATTGATCGAAACCAGGTTTAATGGACTGTTTCAGTGTGGTACCACATTACTACGTGATCCAAACCAGAAAAAACCCAGGATCTGTTCAACAAGTATGTGAAAAACGCGAAACTATGAGCCTGATGAGGGCAAATCCCATACCTATCCCAGACCTAACATGCGTTATCCTCTAAAATATTTATCAAGACCAGGTTTAATTGAATGTTTCAGTGTGGTACCACATTACTACGTGATCCAAACCACAAAAAACCCAGGATCCGTTCAACAAGTATGTGACGAATGCGAAAGTATGTGTATGATGAGGGCAAATCCCAGGCCTAACCTAGATCTAACATGCGTTATCCTCAAGAATATTGATCGAAACCAGGTTTAATGACTGTTTCAGTGTGCTACCACATTACTACGTGATCCAAAGCAGAAAAAACCAAGGATCCGTTCAACAAGTATGTGAAGAATGCGAAAGTATGTGTCTGATGAGGGAAAATCCCAGGCCTAACCTAGACCTAACATGCGTTATCCGCAAAAATATTGATCGAAACCAGGTTTAATGGACTGTTTCAGTGTGGTACCACATTACTACGTGATCCAAACTAGAAAAAACCCAGGATCTGTTCAACAAGTATGTGGAAAACGCGAAAGTATGACCCTGATGAGGGCAAATCCCGGGCCTAACCCAGACCTAACATGCGTTATCCTCTAAAATATTTATCAAGACCAGGTTTAATTGAATGTTTCAGTGTGGTACCACATTACTACGTGATCCAAACCACAAAAAACCCAGGATCCGTTCAACAAGTATGTGACGAATGCGAAAGTATGTGTATGATGAGGGCAAATCCCAGGCCTAACCTAGATCTAACATGCGTTATCCTCAAGAATATTGATCGAAACCAGGTTTAATGACTGTTTCAGTGTGCTACCACATTACTACGTGATCCAAAGCAGAAAAAACCAAGGATCTGTTCAACAAGTATGTGGAGAATGCGAAAGTATGTGTCTGATGAGGGCAAATCCCAGGCCTAACCTAGACATAACATGCGCTGTCCTCTAAAATATTGATCGAAACCAGGTTTAATGGACTGTTTCAGTGTGGTACCACAATACTACGGGATCCAAACCAGAGAAAGCCCAGAATCTGGTCCCAAGTATGAGAAATATGCTAAAGTACGAGACTGATCAGGGCAAATCCCAGACCTATCCCAGACCTAACTTGCGTTGTCCTCTAAAATATTGATCGAAACCAGGTTTAATCGACTGTTTCAGTGTGGTACCACATTACTATGTGATCCAAACCAGAAAAAAACCCGGGATCTGTGCAACAAGTATGTGAAGAATGCGAAAGTATGAGCCTGACGAGGGCAAATCCCGGACCTATCCCAGACATAACTTGCGTTATCCTCTAAAATATTGATCGAAACCAGGTTTAATCGAATATTTCAGTGTGGTACCACATTTCTACGTGATCCAAACCAGAAAAATACCCAGGATCTGTTCAACAAGTATGTGAAGAACGCGAAAATATGACCCTGATGAGGGCAAATCTCAGACCTATACCAGACCTAACTTGCGTTGTCCTCTAAAATATTGATTGAAACAAGGTTTAATCGACTATTTCAGTGTGGTACCACATTACTACGTGACCCAAACCAGAAAAATACCCAGGATCTGTTCAACAAGTATGTGAAGAACGCGGAAATATGACCCTGATGAGGGCAAATCCCAGACCTATACCAGACCTAACAAGCGTTATCCGCAAAAATATTGATCGAAACCAGGTTTAATGGACTGTTTCAGTGTGGTACCACATTACTACGTGATCCAAACTAGAAAAAACCCAGGATCTGTTCAACAAGTATGTGGAAAACGCGAAAGTATGACCCTGATGAGGGCAAATCCCGGGCCTAACCCAGACCTAACATGCGTTATCCTCTAAAATATTTATCAAGACCAGGTTTAATTGAATGTTTCAGTGTGGTACCACATTACTACGTGATCCAAACCTGAAAAAACCCAGGATCTGTTCAACAAGTATGTGGAGAATGCGAGAGTATGTGTCTGATGAGGGCAAATCCCAGGCCTAACCTAGACATAACATGCGTTATCCTCTAAAATATTGATCGAAACCAGGTTTAATGGACTGTCTCAGTGTGGTACCATATTACTACAGGATCCAAACTAGAAAAAGCCCAGAATCTGGCCATCAAGTATGAGAAATATGCGAAAGTACGTGCCTGATGAGAGCAATTCCCAGACCTAACCATGACCTAACATGCGTTATTCTCTAAAATATTGATCGAAACCAGGTTTAATGGACTGTTTCAGTGTGCTACCACATTACTACGTGATCCAAAGCAGAAAAAACCAAGGATCCGTTCAACAAGTATGTGAAGAATGCGAAAGTATGAGTCTGATGAGGGAAAATCCCAGCCCTAACCTAGATCTAACATGCGTTATCCTCAAAATATTGATCGAAACCAGGTTTAATGGAATGTTTCAGTGTGGTACCATATTACTACAGGATCCAAACTAGAAAAGGCCAAGAATCTGGCCATCAAGTATGAGAAATATGTGAAAGTACGAGCCTGATGAGAGCAAATCCCAGACCTAACCATGACCTAACATGCGTTGTCCTCTAAAATATTGATCGAAACCAGGTTTAATGGACTGTTTCAGTGTGGTACCACAATACTACGGGATCCAAACCAGAGAAAGCCCAGAATCTGGTCCCAAGTATGAGAAATATGCTAAAGTACGAGACTGATCAGGGCATATCCCAGACCTATCCCAGACCTAACTTGCGTTGTCCTCTAAAATATTGATCGAAACCAGGTTTAATCGACAGTTTCAGTGTGGTACCACATTACTATGTGATCCAAACCAGAAAAAAACCCGGGATCTGTGCAACAAGTATGTGAAGAATGCGAAAGTATGAGCCTGACGAGGGCAAATCCCGGACCTATCCCAGACATAACTTGCGTTATCCTCTAAAATATTGATCGAAACCAGGTATAGTCGAATATTTCAGTGTGGTACCACATTACTACGTGATCCAAAACAGAAAAATACCCAGGATCTGTTCAACAAGTATGTGAAGAACGCGAAAATATGACCCTGATGAGGGCAAATCTCAGACCTATACCAGACCTAACTTGCGTTGTCCTCTAAAATATTGATTGAAACAAGGTTTAATCGACTATTTCAGTGTGGTACCACATTACTACGTGACCCAAACCAGAAAAATACCCAGGATCTGTTCAACAAGTATGTGAAGAACGCGGAAATATGACCCTGATGAGGGCAAATCCCAGACCTATACCAGACCTAACAAGCGTTATCCGCAAAAATATTGATCGAAACCAGGTTTAATGGACTGTTTCAGTGTGGTACCACATTACTACGTGATCCAAACTAGAAAAAACCCAGGATCTGTTCAACAAGTATGTGAAAAACGCGAAAGTATGACCCTGATGAGGGCAAATCCCGGGCCTAACCCAGACCTAACATGCGTTATCCTCTAAAATATTTATCAAGACCAGGTTTAATTGAATGTTTCAGTGTGGTACCACATTACTACGTGATCCAAACCTGAAAAAACCCAGGATCTGTTCAACAAGTATGTGGAGAATGCGAGAGTATGTGTCTGATGAGGGCAAATCCCAGGCCTAACCTAGACATAACATGCGTTATCCTCTAAAATATTGATCGAAACCAGGTTTAATGGACTGTCTCAGTGTGGTACCATATTACTACAGGATCCAAACTAGAAAAAGCCCAGAATCTGGCGATCAAGTATGAGAAATATGCGAAAGTACGTGCCTGATGAGAGCAAATCCCAGACCTAACCATGACCTAACATGCGTTATTCTCTAAAATATTGATCGAAACCAGGTTTAATGGACTGTTTCAGTGTGCTACCACATTACTACGTGATCCAAAGCAGAAAAAACCAAGGATCCGTTCAACAAGTATGTGAAGAATGCGAAAGTATGTGTCTGATGAGGGAAAATCCCAGGCCTAACCTAGATCTAACATGCGTTATCCTCAAAATATTGATCGAAACCAGGTTTAATGGAATGTTTCAGTGTGGTACCATATTACTACAGGATCCAAACTAGAAAAAGCCAAGAATCTGGCCATCAACTATGAGAAATATGTGAAAGTACGAGCCTGATGAGAGCAAATCCCAGACCTAACCATGACCTAACATGCGTTATTCTCTAAAATATTGATCGAAACCAGGTTTAATGGACTGTTTCAGTGTGCTACCACATTACTACGTGATCCAAAGCAGAAAAAACCAAGGATCCGTTCAACAAGTATGTGAAGAATGCGAAAGTATGTGTCTGATGAGGGAAAATACCAGGCCAAACCTAGATCTAACATGCGTTATCCTCAAAAATATTGATCGAAACCAGGTTTAATGGAACGATTCAGTGTGCTACCACATTGCTACGTGCTCCAAAGCAGAGAAAACCAAGGATCCGTTCAACAAGTATGTGAAGAATGCGAAAGTATGTGTCTGATGAGGGAAAATCCCAGGCCTAACCTACACCTAACATGCGTTACGCTCAAAAATATTTATCAAGACCAGGTTTAATTGAATGTTTCAGTGTGGTACCACATTACTACGTGATCCAAACCACAAAAAACCCAGGATCTGTTCAACATGTATGTGGAAAATGCGAAAGGATGTGTCTGATGAGGGAAAATCCCAGGCCTAACCTAGATCTAACATGCGTTATCCTCTAAGATATTGATCGAAACCAGGTTTAATCGACTATTTCAGTGTGGTACCATATTACTACAGGCTCCAAACTAGAAAAAGCCCAGAATCTGGCCATCAAGTATGAGAAATATGCGAAAGTACGAGCCTGATGAGTGCAAATCCCAGACCTAACCATGACCTAACATGCGTTATTCTCTAAAATATTGATCGAAACCAGGTTTAATGGACTGTTTCAGTATGCTACCACATTACTACGTGATCCAAAGCAGAAAAAACCAAGGATCCGTTCAACAAGTATGTGAAGAATGCGAAAGTATGTGTCTGATGAGGGAAAATCCCAGGCCTAGCCTAGACAGAACATGCGTTATCCCCTAAAATATTGATCGAAACCAGGTTTAATCGACTTTTTCAGTGTGGTACCACATTACTACCTGATCCAAACCAGAAAAATACCCAGGATCTGTTCAACAAGTATGTGAAGAACGCGAAAATATGACCCTGATGAGGGCAAATCCCAGGCCTATCCCAGACCTAACTTGCGTTGTCCTCTGAAATATTGATGGAAACCAGGTTTAATTGACTGTTTCAGTGTGGTACCACATTACTACGTGATCCAAACCAGAAAAAGCCCAGAATCTGGCCACCAAGTATGAGAAATATGCGAAAGTACGAGCCTGATCAGGGCAAATCCCAGACCTATCCCAGACCTAACTTGCGTTGTCCTCTAAAATATTGATCGAAACCAGGTTTAATCGACTGTTTCAGTGTGGTACCACATTACTATGTGATCCAAACCAGAAAAAAACCCAGGATCTGTACAACAAGTATTTGAAGAACGCGGAAATATGACCCTGATGAGGGCAAATCCCGGGCCTAACCTAGACCTAACATGCGTTATCCTCAAAAACATTGATCGAAACCAGGCTTAATCGACTGCTTCAGTGTGGTACCACATTACTACCTGATCCAAACCAGAAAAATACCCAGGATCTGTTCAACAGGTATGTGAAGAACGCGAAAATATGACCCTGATGAGGGCAAATCCTAGACCTATACCAGACCTAACTTGCGTTGTCCACTAAAATATTGATGGAAACCAGGTTTAATCGACTGTTTCAGTGTGGTACCACAATACTACGGGACCCAAACCAGAAAATGCCCAGAATCTGGCCACCGAGTATGTGAAGAACGCGGAAATATGACCCTGATGAGGGCAAATCCCGGGCCTAACCTAGACCTAACATGCGTTATCCTCAAAAATATTGATCGAAACCAGGCTTAATCAACTGCTTCAGTGTGGTACCACGTTACTACCAGATCCAAACCAGAAAAATACCCAGGATCTGTTCAACAAGTATGTGAAGAACGCGAAAATATGACCCTGATGAGGGCAAATCCCAGACCTATGCCAGACCCAACTTACGTTGTCCTCTAAAATATTGATGGAAACCAGGTTTAATTTACTGTTTCAGTGTGGTACCACTTTACTACGTGATCCAATCCAGAAAAAGCCCTGGATCTAGCCATCAAGTATGAGAGATATGCGAAAGTATGAGCCTGATGAGGGCAAATCCTAGACCTAACCCAGACCTAACATGCGTTATCTTCTAAAATATTTATCACGACCAGGTTTAATTGAATGTTTCAGTGTGGTACCACATTACTACGTGATCCAAACCTGAAAAAACGCAGGATCTGTTCAACAAGTATGTGGAGAATGCGAAAGTATGTGTCTGATGAGGGCAAATCACAGGCCTAACCTAGACATAACATGCGTTATCCTCTAAAATATTGATCGAATCCAGGTTTAATGGACTGTTTCGGTGTGGTACCGCATTACTACGTGATCCAAACCACAAAAAACCCAGGATCCGTTCAACAAGTATGTGACGAATGCGAAAGTATGTGTCTGATGAGGGCAAATCCCAGGCCTAACCTAGATCTAACATGCGTTATCCTCAAAAATATTGACCGAAACCAGGTTTAATGGACTGTTTCAGTGTGCTACCACATTACTACGTGATCCAAACCAGAAAAAACCCAGGATCCGTTCAAGAAGTATGTGAAGAATGCGAAAGTATGTGTCTGATGAGGGCAAATCACAGACCTAACCATGACCTATCATGCGTTATTCTCTGAAATATTGATCGAAACCAGGTTTAATGGACTGTTTCAGTGTGGTACCACACTACTACGTGATCCAAAACAGAAAAAACCCAGGATCTGTTCAACAAGTATGTGAAAAACGCGAAACTATGAGCCTGATGTGGGCAAATCCCAGACCTATCCCAGACCCAACATGCGTTATCCTCTAAAACATTTATCAAGACCAGGTTTAATTGAATGTTTCAGTGTGCTACCGCATTACTACGTGATCCAAACCACAAAAAACCCAGGATCCGTTCAACAAGTATGTGACGAATGCGAAAGTATGTGAGGGATGAGGGCAAATCCCAGGCCTAACCTAGATCTAACATGCGTTATCCTCAAAAATATTGACCGAAACCAGGTTTAATGGACTGTTTCAGTGTGGTACCACATCACCACGTGATCCAAACCAGAAAAATACCCAGGATCCGTTCAAAAAGTATGTGAAGAATGCGAAAGTAAGTGCCTGATGAGGGAAAATCCCATGCCTAACCTAGACCTAACATGCGTTATCCTCTAAAATATTGATCGAAACCAGGTTTAATGGAATGTTTCATTGTGCTGCCACATTACTACGTGATCCAAACCAGAAAAAATCCAGGATCCGTTCAAGAAGTATGTGAAGAATGCGAAAGTATGTGTCTGATGAGAGCAAATCACAGACCTAACCATGACCTATCATGCGTTATTCTCTAAAATATTGATCGAAACCAGGTTTAATGGACTGTTTCAGTGTGGTACCACATTACTACGTGATCCAAAACAGAAAATCCCAGGATCTGTTCAACAAGTATGTGAAAAACGCGAAACTATGAGCCTGATGTGGGCAAATCCTAGACCTATCCCAGACCCAACATGCGTTATCCTCTAAAACATTTATCAAAACCAGGTTTAATTGAATGTTTCAGTGTGGTACCGCATTACTACGTGATCGAAACCACAAAAAACCCAGGATCCGTTCAACACGTATGTGACGAATGCGGATGTATGTGTCTGATGAGGGCAAATCCCAGGCCTAACCTAGATCTAACATGCGTTATCCTCTAAAATATTTATATAGACCATGTTTCATTGAATGTTTCAGTGTGGTACCACATTACTACGTGATCCAAACCTGAAAAAACCCAGGATCTGTTCAACAAGTATGTGAAGAATGCGAAAGTATGTGTCTGATGAGGGCAAATCACAGGCCTAACCTAGACATAACATGCGTTATCCTCTAAAATATTGATCGAAACCAGGTTTAATTGAATGTTTCAGTGTGGTACCACATTACTACGTGATCCAAACCTGAAAAAACCCAGGATCTGTTCAACAAGTATGTGGAGAATGCGAAAGCACGAGCCTGATGAGAGCAAATCACAGACCTAACCATGACCTATCATGCGTTATTCTCTAAAATATTGATCGAAACCAGGTTTAATGGACTGTTTCAGTGTGGTACCACATTACTACGTGATCCAAACCAGAAAAAATCCAGGATCCGTTCAACAAGTATGTGAAGAATGCGAAAGTATGTGCCTGATGAGAGCAAATCCTAAACCTAACCCAGACCTAACATGCGTTATCCTCTAAAATATTTATCAAGACCAGGTTTAATTGAATGTTTCAGTGTGGTACCACATTACTACAGGATCCAAACTAGAAAAAGTCCAGAATCTGGCCATCAAGTATGAGAAATATGCGAAAGCACGAGCCTGATGAGAGCAAATCACAGACCTAACCATGACCTATCATGCGTTATTCTCTAAAATATTGATCGAAACCAGGTTTAATGGACTGTTTCAGTGTGGTACCACATTACTACGTGATCCAAAACAGAAAAAACCCAGGATCTGTTCAACAAGTATGTGAAAAACGCGAAACTATGAGCCTGATGTGGGCAAATCCTAGACCTATCCCAGACCCAACATGCGTTATCCTCTAAAACATTTATCAAGACCAGGTTTAATTGAATGTTTCAGTGTGGTACCGCATTACTACGTGATCGAAACCACAAAAAACCCAGGATCCGTTCAACAAGTATGTGACGAATGCGGAAGTATGTGTCTGATGAGGGCAAATCCCAGGCCTAACCTAGATCTAACATGCGTTATCCTCTAAAATATTTATATAGACCATGTTTCATTGAATGTTTCAGTGTGGTACCACATTACTACGTGATCCAAACCTGAAAAAACCCAGGATCTGTTCAACAAGTATGTGAAGAATGCGAAAGTATGTGTCTGATGAGGGCAAATCACAGGCCTAACCTAGACATAACATGCGTTATCCTCTAAAATATTGATCGAAACCAGGTTTAATTGAATGTTTCAGTGTGGTACCACATTACTACGTGATCCAAACCTGAAAAAACCCAGGATCTGGCCATCAAGTATGAGAAATATGCGAAAGCACGAGCCTGATGAGAGCAAATCACAGACCTAACCATGACCTATCATGCGTTATTCTCTAAAATATTGATCGAAACCAGGTTTAATGGACTGTTTCAGTGTGGTACCACATTACTACGTGATCCAAAACAGAAAAAACCCAGGATCTGTTCAACAAGTATGTGAAAAACGCGAAACTATGAGCCTGATGTGGGCAAATCCTAGACCTATCCCAGACCCAACATGCGTTATCCTCTAAAACATTTATCAAGACCAGGTTTAATTGAATGTTTCAGTGTGGTACCGCATTACTACGTGATCGAAACCACAAAAAACCCAGGATCTGTTCAACAAGTATGTGGAGAATGCGAAAGTATGTGTCTGATGAGTGCAAATCACAGGCCTAACCTAGACATAACATGCGATATCCTCTAAAATATTGATCGAAACCAGGTTTAATGGACTGTTTCGGTGTGGTACCGCATTACTACGTGATCCAAACCACAAAAAACCCAGGATCCGTTCAACAAGTATGTGAAGAACTCGAAAATATGACCCTGATGAGGGCAAATCCCAGACCTATGCCAGACCTAACTTACGTTGTCCTCTAAAATATTGATGGAAACCAGGTTTAATTTACTGTTTCAGTGTGGTACCACTTTACTACGTGATCCAATCCAGAAAAAGCCCTGGATCTAGCCATCAAGTATGAGAAATATGCGAAAGTATGAGCCTGATGAGGGCAAATCCTAGACCTAACCCAGACCTAACATGCGTTATCTTCTAAAATATTTATCAAGACCAGGTTTAATTGAATGTTTCAGTGTGGTACCACATTACTACGTGATCCAAACCAGAAAAAATCCAGGATCCGTTCAACAAGTATGTGAAGAATGCGAAAGTATGTGTCTGATGAGGGCAAATCACAGGCCTAACCTAGACATAACATGCGTTATCCTCTAAAATATTGATCGAAACCAGGTTTAATTGAATGTTTCAGTGTGGTACCACATTACTACGTGATCCAAACCTGAAAAAACCCAGGATCTGTTCAACAAGTATGTGGAGAATGCGAAAGCACGAGCCTGATGAGAGCAAATCACAGACCTAACCATGACCTATCATGCGTTATTCTCTAAAATATTGATCGAAACCAGGTTTAATGGACTGTTTCAGTGTGGTACCACATTACTACGTGATCCAAACCAGAAAAAATCCAGGATCCGTTCAACAAGTATGTGAAGAATGCGAAAGTATGTGCCTGATGAGAGCAAATCCTAAACCTAACCCAGACCTAACATGCGTTATCCTCTAAAATATTTATCAAGACCAGGTTTAATTGAATGTTTCAGTGTGGTACCACATTACTACAGGATCCAAACTAGAAAAAGTCCAGAATCTGGCCATCAAGTATGAGAAATATGCGAAAGCACGAGCCTGATGAGAGCAAATCACAGACCTAACCATGACCTATCATGCGTTATTCTCTAAAATATTGATCGAAACCAGGTTTAATGGACTGTTTCAGTGTGGTACCACATTACTACGTGATCCAAAACAGAAAAAACCCAGGATCTGTTCAACAAGTATGTGAAAAACGCGAAACTATGAGCCTGATGTGGGCAAATCCTAGACCTATCCCAGACCCAACATGCGTTATCCTCTAAAACATTTATCAAGACCAGGTTTAATTGAATGTTTCAGTGTGGTACCGCATTACTACGTGATCGAAACCACAAAAAACCCAGGATCCGTTCAACAAGTATGTGACGAATGCGGAAGTATGTGTCTGATGAGGGCAAATCCCAGGCCTAACCTAGATCTAACATGCGTTATCCTCTAAAATATTTATATAGACCATGTTTCATTGAATGTTTCAGTGTGGTACCACATTACTACGTGATCCAAACCTGAAAAAACCCAGGATCTGTTCAACAAGTATGTGAAGAATGCGAAAGTATGTGTCTGATGAGGGCAAATCACAGGCCTAACCTAGACATAACATGCGTTATCCTCTAAAATATTGATCGAAACCAGGTTTAATTGAATGTTTCAGTGTGGTACCACATTACTACGTGATCCAAACCTGAAAAAACCCAGGATCTGGCCATCAAGTATGAGAAATATGCGAAAGCACGAGCCTGATGAGAGCAAATCACAGACCTAACCATGACCTATCATGCGTTATTCTCTAAAATATTGATCGAAACCAGGTTTAATGGACTGTTTCAGTGTGGTACCACATTACTACGTGATCCAAAACAGAAAAAACCCAGGATCTGTTCAACAAGTATGTGAAAAACGCGAAACTATGAGCCTGATGTGGGCAAATCCTAGACCTATCCCAGACCCAACATGCGTTATCCTCTAAAACATTTATCAAGACCAGGTTTAATTGAATGTTTCAGTGTGGTACCGCATTACTACGTGATCGAAACCACAAAAAACCCAGGATCTGTTCAACAAGTATGTGGAGAATGCGAAAGTATGTGTCTGATGAGTGCAAATCACAGGCCTAACCTAGACATAACATGCGATATCCTCTAAAATATTGATCGAAACCAGGTTTAATGGACTGTTTCGGTGTGGTACCGCATTACTACGTGATCCAAACCACAAAAAACCCAGGATCCGTTCAACAAGTATGTGAAGAACTCGAAAGTATGTGTCTGATGAGGGCAAATCACAGGCCTAACCTAGACATAACATGCGTTATCCTCTAAAATATTGATCGAAACCAGGTTTAATTGAATGTTTCAGTGTGGTACCACATTACTACGTGATCCAAACCTGAAAAAACCCAGGATCTGTTCAACAAGTATGTGGAGAATGCGAAAGCACGAGCCTGATGAGAGCAAATCACAGACCTAACCATGACCTATCATGCGTTATTCTCTAAAATATTGATCGAAACCAGGTTTAATGGACTGTTTCAGTGTGGTACCACATTACTACGTGATCCAAACCAGAAAAAATCCAGGATCCGTTCAACAAGTATGTGAAGAATGCGAAAGTATGTGCCTGATGAGAGCAAATCCTAAACCTAACCCAGACCTAACATGCGTTATCCTCTAAAATATTTATCAAGACCAGGTTTAATTGAATGTTTCAGTGTGGTACCACATTACTACAGGATCCAAACTAGAAAAAGTCCAGAATCTGGCCATCAAGTATGAGAAATATGCGAAAGCACGAGCCTGATGAGAGCAAATCACAGACCTAACCATGACCTATCATGCGTTATTCTCTAAAATATTGATCGAAACCAGGTTTAATGGACTGTTTCAGTGTGGTACCACATTACTACGTGATCCAAAACAGAAAAAACCCAGGATCTGTTCAACAAGCATGTGAAAAACGCGAAACTATGAGCCTGATGTGGGCAAATCCTAGACCTATCCCAGACCCAACATGCGTTATCCTCTAAAACATTTATCAAGACCAGGTTTAATTGAATGTTTCAGTGTGGTACCGCATTACTACGTGATCGAAACCACAAAAAACCCAGGATCCGTTCAACAAGTATGTGACGAATGCGGAAGTATGTGTCTGATGAGGGCAAATCCCAGGCCTAACCTAGATCTAACATGCGTTATCCTCTAAAATATTTATATAGACCATGTTTCATTGAATGTTTCAGTGTGGTACCACATTACTACGTGATCCAAACCTGAAAAAACCCAGGATCTGTTCAACAAGTATGTGAAGAATGCGAAAGTATGTGTCTGATGAGGGCAAATCACAGGCCTAACCTAGACATAACATGCGTTATCCTCTAAAATATTGATCGAAACCAGGTTTAATTGAATGTTTCAGTGTGGTACCACATTACTACGTGATCCAAACCTGAAAAAACCCAGGATCTGGCCATCAAGTATGAGAAATATACGAAAGCACGAGCCTGATGAGAGCAAATCACAGACCTAACCATGACCTATCATGCGTTATTCTCTAAAATATTGATCGAAACCAGGTTTAATGGACTGTTTCAGTGTGGTACCACATTACTACGTGATCCAAAACAGAAAAAACCCAGGATCTGTTCAACAAGTATGTGAAAAACGCGAAACTATGAGCCTGATGTGGGCAAATCCTAGACCTATCCCAGACCCAACATGCGTTATCCTCTAAAACATTTATCAAGACCAGGTTTAATTGAATGTTTCAGTGTGGTACCGCATTACTACGTGATCGAAACCACAAAAAACCCAGGATCTGTTCAACAAGTATGTGGAGAATGCGAAAGTATGTGTCTGATGAGTGCAAATCACAGGCCTAACCTAGACATAACATGCGATATCCTCTAAAATATTGATCGAAACCAGGTTTAATGGACTGTTTCGGTGTGGTACCGCATTACTACGTGATCCAAACCACAAAAAACCCAGGATCCGTTCAACAAGTATGTGAAGAACTCGAAAATATGACCCTGATGAGGGCAAATCCCAGACCTATGCCAGACCTAACTTACGTTGTCCTCTAAAATATTGATGGAAACCAGGTTTAATTTACTGTTTCAGTGTGGTACCACTTTACTACGTGATCCAATCCAGAAAAAGCCCTGGATCTAGCCATCAAGTATGAGAAATATGCGAAAGTATGAGCCTGATGAGGGCAAATCCTAGACCTAACCCAGACCTAACATGCGTTATCTTCTAAAATATTTATCAAGACCAGGTTTAATTGGATGTTTCAGTGTGGTACCACATTACTACGTGATCCAAACCTGAAAAAACCCAGGATCTGTTCAACAAGTATGTGGAGAATGCGAAAGTATGTGTCTGATGAGTGCAAATCACAGGCCTAACCTAGACATAACATGCGATATCCTCTAAAATATTGATCGAAACCAGGTTTAATGGACTGTTTCGGTGTGGTACCGCATTACTACGTGATCCAAACCACAAAAAACCCAGGATCCGTTCAACAAGTATGTGGAGAATGCGAAAGTATGTGTCTGATGAGGGCAAATCACAGGCCTAACCTAGACATAACATGCGTTATCCTCTAAAATATTGTTCGAAACCAGGTTAAATGGACTGTTTCAGTGTGGTACCACATTACTACAGGATCCAAACTGGAAAAAGTCCAGAATCTGGCCATCAAGTATGAGAAATATGCGAAAGCACGAGCCTGATGAGAGCAAATCACAGACCTAACCATGACCTATCATGCGTTATTCTCTAAAATATTGATCGAAACCAGGTTTAATGGACTGTTTCAGTGTGGTACCACATTATTACGTGATCCAAAACAGAAAAAACCCAGGATCTGTTCAACAAGTATGTGAAAAACGCGAAACTATGAGCCTGATGTGGGCAAATCCCAGACCTATCCCAGACCCAACATGCGTTATCCTCCAAAACATTTATCAAGACCAGGTTTAATTGAATGTTTCAGTGTGGTACCGCATTACTACGTGATCCAAACCACAAAAAACCCAGGATCCGTTCAACAAGTATATGACGAATGCGAAAGTATGTGTCTGATGAGGGCAAATCCCAGGCCTAACCTAGATCTAACATGCGTTATCCTCAAAAATATTGACCGAAACCAGGTTTAATGGACTGTTTCAGTGTGGTACCACATCACTACGTGATCCAAACCAGAAAAATACCCAGGATCCGTTCAACAAGTATGTGAAGAATGCGAAAGTATGTGCCTGATGAGGGAAAATCCCAGGCCTAACCTAGACCTAACATGCGTTATCCTCTAAAATATTGATCGAAACCAGGTTTAATGGACTGTTTCAGTGTGCTACAACATTACTACGTGATCCAAACCAGAAAAAACCCAGGATCCGTTCAACAAGTATGTGAAGAATGCGGAAGGATGTGACTGATGAGGGCAAATCCCAGGCCTAACCTAGACAGAACATGCGTTATCCTCTAAAATATTGATCGAAACCAGATTTAATGGACTGTTTCAGTGTGCTACCACATTACTACGTGATCCAAACCAGAAAAAACCCAGGATCCGTTCAAGAAGTATGTGAAGAATGCGAAAGTATGTGTCTGATGAGGGCAAATCACAGACCTAACCATGACCTATCATGCGTTATTCTCTGAAATATTGATCGAAACCAGGTTTAATGGACTGTTTCAGTGTGGTACCACATTACTACGTGATCCAAAACAGAAAAAACCCAGGATCTGTTCAACAAGTATGTGAAAAACGCGAAACTATGAGCCTGATGTGGGCAAATCCCAGACCTATCCCAGACCCAACATGCGTTATCCTCTAAAACATTTATCAAGACCAGGTTTAATTGAATGTTTCAGTGTGCTACCGCATTACTACGTGATCCAAACCACAAAAAACCCAGGATCCGTTCAACAAGTATGTGACGAATGCGAAGGTATGTGAGGGATGAGGGCAAATCCCAGGCCTAACCTAGATCTAACATGCGTTATCCTCAAAAATATTGACCGAAACCAGGTTTAATGGACTGTTTCAGTGTGGTACCACATCACTACGTGATCCAAACCAGAAAAATACCCAGGATCCGTTCAAAAAGTATGTGAAGAATGCGAAAGTAAGTGCCTGATGAGGGAAAATCCCATGCCTAACCTAGACCTAACATGCGTTATCCTCTAAAATATTGATCGAAACCAGGTTTAATGGAATGTTTCATTGTGCTGCCACATTACTACGTGATCCAAACCAGAAAAAATCCAGGATCCGTTCAAGAAGTATGTGAAGAATGCGAAAGTATGTGTCTGATGAGAGCAAATCACAGACCTAACCATGACCTATCATGCGTTATTCTCTAAAATATTGATCGAAACCAGGTTTAATGGACTGTTTCAGTGTGGTACCACATTACTACGTGATCCAAAACAGAAAATCCCAGGATCTGTTCAACAAGTATGTGAAAAACGCGAAACTATGAGCCTGATGTGGGCAAATCCTAGACCTATCCCAGACCCAACATGCGTTATCCTCTAAAACATTTATCAAGACCAGGTTTAATTGAATGTTTCAGTGTGGTACCGCATTACTACGTGATCGAAACCACAAAAAACCCAGGATCCGTTCAACAAGTATGTGACGAATGCGGAAGTATGTGTCTGATGAGGGCAAATCCCAGGCCTAACCTAGATCTAACATGCGTTATCCTCTAAAATATTTATATAGACCAGGTTTCATTGAATGTTTCAGTGTGGTACCACATTACTACGTGATCCAAACCTGAAAAAACCCAGGATCTGTTCAACAAGTATGTGAAGAATGCGAAAGTATGTGTCTGATGAGGGCAAATCACAGGCCTAACCTAGACATAACATGCGTTATCCTCTAAAATATTGATCGAAACCAGGTTTAATTGAATGTTTCAGTGTGGTACCACATTACTACGTGATCCAAACCTGAAAAAACCCAGGATCTGTTCAACAAGTATGTGGAGAATGCGAAAGCACGAGCCTGATGAGAGCAAATCACAGACCTAACCATGACCTATCATGCGTTATTCTCTAAAATATTGATCGAAACCAGGTTTAATGGACTGTTTCAGTGTGGTACCACATTACTACGTGATCCAAACCAGAAAAAATCCAGGATCCGTTCAACAAGTATGTGAAGAATGCGAAAGTATGTGCCTGATGAGAGCAAATCCTAGACCTAACCCAGACCTAACATGCGTTATCCTCTAAAATATTTATCAAGACCAGGTTTAATTGAATGTTTCAGTGTGGTACCACATTACTACAGGATCCAAACTAGAAACAGTCCAGAATCTGGCCATCAAGTATGAGAAATATGCGAAAGCACGAGCCTGTTGAGAGCAAATCACAGACCTAACCATGACCTATCATGCGTTATTCTCTAAAATATTGATCGAAACCAGATTTAATGGACTGTTTCAGTGTGGTACCACATTACTACGTGATCCAAAACAGAAAAAACCCAGGATCTGTTCAACAAGTATGTGAAAAACGCGAAACTATGAGCCTGATGTGGGCAAATCCCAGACCTATCCCAGACCCAACATGCGTTATCCTCTAAAACATTTATCAAGACCAGGTTTAATTGAATGTTTCAGTGTGCTACCGCAAAACTACGTGATCCAAACCACAAAAAACCCAGGATCCGTTCAACAAGTATGTGACGAATGCGAAAGTATGTGAGGGATGAGGGCAAATCCCAGGCCTAACCTAGATCTAACATGCGTTATCCTCAAAAATATTGACCGAAACCAGGTTTAATGGACTGTTTCAGTGTGGTACCACATCACTACGTGATCCAAACCAGAAAAATACCCAGGATCCGTTCAAAAAGTATGTGAAGAATGCGAAAGTAAGTGCCTGATGAGGGAAAATCCCATGCCTAACCTAGACCTAACATGCGTTATCCTCTAAAATATTGACAGAAAACCAGGTTTAATGGAATGTTTCATTGTGCTGCCACATTACTACGTGATCCAAACCAGAAAAAATCCAGGATCCGTTCAACAAGTATGTGAAGAATGCGAAAGTATGTGCCTGATGAGGGCTAATCCTAGACCTAACCCAGACGTAACATGCGTTATCCTCTAAAATATTTATCAAGACCAGGTTTAATTGAATGTTTCAGTGTGGTACCACATTACTACAGGATCCAAACTAGAAACAGTCCAGAATCTGGCCATCAAGTATGAGAAATATGCGAAAGCACGAGCCTGTTGAGAGCAAATCACAGACCTAACCATGACCTATCATGCGTTATTCTCTAAAATATTGATCGAAACCAGATTTAATGGACTGGTTCAGTGTGGTACCACATTACTACGTGATCCAAAACAGAAAAAACCCAGGATCTGTTCAACAAGTATGTGAAAAACGCGAAACTATGAGCCTGATGTGGGCAAATCCCAGACCTATCCCAGACCCAACATGCGTTATCCTCTAAAACATTTATCAAGACCAGGTTTAATTGAATGTTTCAGTGTGCTACCGCAAAACTACGTGATCCAAACCACAAAAAACCCAGGATCCGTTCAACAAGTATGTGACGAATGCGAAAGTATGTGAGGGATGAGGGCAAATCCCAGGCCTAACCTAGATCTAACATGCGTTATCCTCAAAAATATTGACCGAAACCAGGTTTAATG
This sequence comes from Colletes latitarsis, assembly GCF_051014445.1. Taxonomy (NCBI): domain Eukaryota; kingdom Metazoa; phylum Arthropoda; class Insecta; order Hymenoptera; family Colletidae; genus Colletes; species Colletes latitarsis. Next base: position 18,017,433 of record NC_135136.1, read on the forward strand.
GACTGTTTCAGTGTGGTACCACATCACTACGTGATCCAAACCAGAAAAATACCCAGGATCCGTTCAAAAAGTATGTGAAGAATGCGAAAGTAAGTGCCTGATGAGGGAAAATCCCATGCCTAACCTAGACCTAACATGCGTTATCCTCTAAAATATTGACAGAAAACCAGGTTTAATGGAATGTTTCATTGTGCTGCCACATTACTACGTGATCCAAACCAGAAAAAATCCAGGATCCGTTCAACAAGTATGTGAAGAATGCGAAAGTATGTGCCTGATGAGGGCTAATCCTAGACCTAACCCAGACGTAACATGCGTTATCCTCTAAAATATTTATCAAGACCAGGTTTAATTGAATGTTTCAGTGTGGTACCACATTACTGCAGGATCCAAACTAGAAAAAGTCCAGAATCTGGCCATCAAGTATGAGAAATATGCGAAAGCACGAGCCTGATGAGAGCAAATCACAGACCTAACCATGACCTATCATGCGTTATTCTCTAAAATATTGATCGAAACCAGGTTTAATGGTCTGTTTCAGTGTGGTACCACATTACTACGTGATCCAAAACAGAAAAAACCCAGGATCTGTTCAACAAGTATGTGAAAAACGCGAAACTATGAGCCTGATGTGGGCAAATCCTAGACCTATCCCAGACCCAACATGCGTTATCCTCTAAAACATTTATCAAGACCAGGTTTAATTGAATGTTTCAGTGTGGTACCGCATTACTACGTGATCCAAACCACAAAAAACCCAGGATCCGTTCAACAAGTATGTGACGAATGCGAAAGTATGTGTCTGATGAGGGCAAATCCCAGGCCTAACCTAGATCTAACATGCGTTATCCTCTAAAATATTGATCGAAACCAGGTTTAATGGACTGTTTCAATGTGGTACCACATTACTACGGGATCCAAACCAGAAAAAACCCAGGATCCGTTCAACAAGTATGTGAAGAATGCGAAAGTATGTGTCTGATGAGGGCAAATCACAGGCCTAACCTAGACATAACATGCGTTATCCTCTAAAATATTGATCGAAACCAGGTTTAATCGACTGTTTCAGTGTGGTACCACATTACTACGGGATCGAAACCAGAAAAAGCACAGGATCTGTCCAACATGTCTGTGGAAAATGCGAAAGTATGTGTCTGATGAGGGCAAATCACAGGCCTAACCTAGACATAACATGCGTCGTCCACTGAAATACTGATGGAAACCAGGTTTAATTGACTGTTTCAGTGTGGTACCACATTACTACGTGATCCAATCCAGAAAAAGCCCTGGATCTAGCCATCAAGTATGAGAAATATGCGAAAGTATGAGCCTGATGAAGGCAAATCCTAGACCTAACCCAGACCTAACATGCGTTATCCTCTAAAATATTTATCAAGACCAGGTTTAATTGACTGTTTCAGTGTGGTACCACATTACTACGTGATCCAATCCAGAAAAAGCCCTGGATCTAGCCATCAAGTATGAGAAATATGCGAAAGTATGAGCCTGATGAGGGCAAATCCTAGACCTAACCCAGACCTAACATGCGTTATCCTCTAAAATATCTATCAAGACCAGGTTTAATTGAATGTTTCAGTGTGGTACCATATTACTACGTGATCCAAAGCTGAAAAAACCCAGGATCTGTTCAACAAGTATGTGGAGAATGCGAAAGTATGTGTCTGATGAGGGCAAATCACAGGCCTAACCTAGACATAACATGCGTTATTCTCAAAAATATTGATCGAAAGCAGGTTTAATCGAAAGTTTCAGTGTGGTACCACATTACTACCTGATCCAATCCAGAAAAAGCCCTGGATCTAGCCATCAAGTATGAGAAATATGCGAAAATATGAGCCTGATGAGGGCAAATCCTAGACCTAACCCAGACCTAACATGCGTTATCCTCTAAAATATTTTTCAAGACCAGGTTTAATTCAATGTTTCAGTGTGGTACCACATTTCTACGTGATCCAATCCTGAAAAAACCCAGGATCTGTTCAACAACTATGTGGAGAATGCGAAAGTATGTGTCTGATGAGGGCAAATCACAGGCCTAATCAAGACATAACATGCGTTATCCTCTAAAATATTGATCGAAACCAGGTTTAATGGACTGTTTCAGTGTGGTACCACATCACTACGTGATCCAAACGAGAAAAATACCCAGGATCCGTTCAACAAGTATGTGAAGAATGCGAAACTATGTGTCTGATGAGGGCAAATCACAGGCGTAACCTAGACATAACTTGCGTTATCCTCAAAAATATTGATCGAAACCAGGTTTAATGGACTGTTTCAGTGTGGTACCACATTACTACGGGATCCAAACCAGAAAAAGCACAGAATCAGGCCACCAAGTATGAGAAATTTGCGAAAGTACGAGCCAGATGAGAGCAAATCCCAGACCTAACCTAGACCTAACATGAGTAATTCTCAAAAATATTGATCGAAACCAGGTTTAATTGAATGTTTCAGTGTGGTACCGCATTACTACGTGATCGAAACCACAAAAAACCCAGGATCCGTTCAACAAGTATGTGAAGAATGCGAAAGTATGTGTCTGATGAGGGAAAATCCCAGGCCTAACCTAGACCTAACATGCGTTACCCTCAAAAATATTGATAGAAACCAGGTTTAATCGACTATTTCAGTGTGGTACCACATTACTACGTGATCCAAACCAGAAAAAGCCCAGACTCTGGCCATCAACTATGAGAAATATGCGAAAGTACGAGCCTGATGAGAGCAAATCCCAGACCTAACCAAGACCTAACATGCGTTATTCTCTAAAATATTGATCGAAACCAGGTTTAATGGACTGTTTCAGTGTGATACCACATTACTACGTGATCCAAACCAGAAAAAACCCAGGATCCGTTCAACAAGTATGTGAGGAGTGCGAAAGTATGAGTCTGATGAAGGAAAATCCCAGACCTAACCTAGACTTAACATGAGTTATTCTCAAAAATATTGATCGAAAGCAGGTTTAATCGACTGTTTCAGTGTGGTACCACATTACTACGTGATCCAAACCAGAAAAATCCCAGGATACGTTCAACAAGTATGTGAAGAATGCGAAAGTATGAGTCTGATGAGTGAAAATCCCAGGCCTAACCTAGACCTAACATGCGTTATGCTCAAAAATATTTATCGAAACCAGGTTTAATCGACTGTTTCAGTGTGGTACCACATTAATACGTGATCCAAACCAGAAAAAAACCTAGGATCTGTTCAACAAGTATGTGAGGAGTGCGAAAGTATGAGCCTGACGAGGGCAAATCCCACATCTATCCCGGACATAACTAGCGTTATCATCAAAGATATTGATCGAAACCAGGTTTAATGGACTGTTTCAGAGTGCTACCACATTACTACGTGATTCAATCCAGAAAAAGTCCTGGATCTAGCCATCAAGTATGAGAAATATGCGAAAGTATGAGCCTGATGAGGGCAAATCCTAGACCTAACCCAGACCTAACATGCGTTATCTTCTAAAATATTTATCAAGACCAGGTTTAATGGACTGTTTCAGTGTGGTACCACTTTACTACGTGATCCAAACCAGAAAAAACCAAGGATCTGTTCAACAAGTATGTGATGAATGCGAAAGTATGAGTCTGATGAGTGAAAATCCCAGGCCTAACCTAGACCTAACATGCGTTATGCTCAAAAATATTTATCGAAACCAGGTTTAATCGACTGTTTCAGTGTGGTACCACATTAATACGTGATCCAAACCAGAAAAAAACCTAGGATCTGTTCAACAAGTATGTGAAGTATGCGAAAGTATGAGTCAGATGAGGGCTAATCCCAGGCCTAACCTAGACATAACATGCGTTATCCTGTAAAATATTGATCGAAACCAGGTTGAGTGGACTGTTTCAGTGTGGCCCCCACACTACTGCGTGATCAAACCAGAAAAAACCCAGGATCTGTTCAACAAGTATGTGAAAAATGCGAAAGTATGATCCTGACGAGGGCAAATCCCAGACCTATCCCAGACCTAACTTGCGTTGTCCTCTAAAATATTGATGGAAACCAGGTTTAATTGACTGTTTCAGTGTGGTACTACATTACTACGTGATGCAATCCAGAAATAGCCCAGGATTTAGCCATGAATTATGAGAAATATGCGAAAGTATGAGCCTGATGAGGGCAAATCCTAGACGTAACCCAGACCTAATATGCGTTATCCTCTAAAATATTGATCGCAACCAGGTTTAATGGACTGTTTCTGTGTGGTACCACACAACTACGTGATCCAAACCAGAAAAAACCCAGGATCTGTTCAACAAGCATGTGAAAAACGCGAAAGTATGAGTCTGATGAGTGAAAATCCCAGGCCTAACCTAGACCTAACTTGCGTTGTCCTCTAAAATATTGATCGAAACCAGGTTTAATTGACAGTTTCAGTGTGGTACCACATTACTACGTGATCCAATCCAGAAATAGCCCAGGATCTAGCCATGAAGTATGAGAAATATGCGAAAGTATGAGCCTGACGAGGGCAAATCCTAGACCTAACCCAGACCTAACATGCGTTATCCTCTAAAATATTTCTCCAGACCAGGTTTCATTGAATGTTTCAGTGTGGTACCACTTTACTACGTGATCCAATCCTGAAATAGCCCAGGATCTAGCCATGAAGTATGAGAAATATGAAAAAGTATGAGCCTGATGAGGGCAAATCCTAGACCTAACCCAGACCTAACATGCGTTATCCTCTAAAATATTTATCAAGACCAGGTTTAATTGAATGTTTCAGTGTGGTACCACATTACTACGTGATCCAAACCAGAAAAAACCCAGGATCCGTTCAACAAGTATGTGAAGAATGCGAAAGTATGAGTCTGATGAGTGAAAATCCCAGGCCTGGCCTAGACCTAACATGCGTTATCCTCTAAAATATTGAGCGAAACCAGGTTTAATCGACTGTTTCAGTGTGGTACCACATTACTATGTGATCCAAACCAGAAAATAACCCAGGATCTGTTCAACGAGTATGTGAAGTGTGCGATAGTGTGAGTCTGATGAGGGCAAATCCCAGACCTATCCCAGACCTAACATGCGTTATCCTCTAATATATTTATCAAGACCAGGTTTAATTGATTGTTTCAGTGTGGACCCGCATTACTACTTGATCCAAACCAGAAAAAACCCAGGATCTGTTCAACAAGTATGTGAAAAACGCGACAGTATGAGCCTGATGAGGGCAAATCCCAGACCTATCCCAGACCTAACTTGCGTTGTCCTCTAAAATATTGATCGAAACCAGGTTTAATTGACAGTTTCAGTGTGGCACCACATTACTACGTGATCCAATCCAGTAATAGCCCAGGATCTAGCCATGAAGTATGAGAAATATGCGAAAGTATGAGCCTGACGAGGGCAAATCCTAGACCTAACCCAGACCAAACATGCGTTATCCTCTAAAATATTTCTCCAGACCAGGTTTCATTGAATGTTTCAGTGTGGTACCACTTTACTACGTGATCCAATCCAGAAATAGCCCAGGATCTAGCCATGAAGTATGAGAAATATGAGAAAGTATGAGCCTGATGAGGGCAAATCCCAGACCTATCCCAGACCTAACATGCGTTATCCTCTAATATATTTATCAAGACCAGGTTTAATTGATTGTTTCAGTGTGGACCTACATTACTACGTGATCCAAACCAGAAAAAACCCAGGATCCGTTCAACAAGTATGTGAAGAATGCGAAAGTATGAGTGTGATGAGTGAAAATCCCAGGCCTGACCTAGACCTAACATGCGTTATCCTCTAAAATATTGAGCGAAACCATGTTTAATGGACTGTTTCAGTGTGGTACCACATTACTACGTGATCCAAACCAGAAAAAACCCAGGATCTGTTCAACAAGTATGTGAAAAACGCGAAACTGTGAGCCTTATGAGGGCAAATCTTAGACCTAACCCAGACATAAGATGCGTTATCCTCTAAAATATTTATCCAGACCAGGTTTCATTGAATGTTTCAGTGTGGTACCACTTTACTACGTGATCCAATCCAGAAATAGCCCAGGATCTAGCCATGAAGTATGAGAAATATGCGATAGTAAGAGCCGGATGGGGGCAAATCCTAGACCTATCCCAGACCTAACTGGCGTTATCCTCTAAAATATTGATCGAAACCAGCTTTAATTGACTGTTTCAGCGTGGTACCACGTTACTACGTGATACAATGCAGAAACAGCCCAGGATCTAGCCATGAAGTATGAGAAATATGCGAAAATATGAGCCTGATGAGGGCAAATCCTAGACGTAAACCAGACCTAACATGCGTTATCCTCTAAAATATTTATCAAGACCAGGTTTCATTGAATGTTTCAGTGTGGTACCACATTACTACGTGATGCAAACCAGAAAAAACCCAGGATCCGATCAACAAGTATGTGAAGAATGCGAATGTATGAGTCTGATCAGTGAAAATCTCAGGCCTTACCTAGACCTAACTTGCGTTGTCCTCTAAAATATTGATGGAAACCAGGTTTCATTGACTGTTTCAGTGTGGTACTACGTTACTACGTGATGCAATCCAGAAAAAGCTCAGGATCTAGCCATCAAGTATGAGACATATGCGAAAGAATGAGCCTGATGAGAGCAAATCCCAGACGTAACCTAGACCTAACATGTGTTATCCTCTAAAATATTGAGCGAAACCAGGTTTAATGGACGGTTTCAGTGTGGTACCACACTACTTCGTGATCCAAACCAGAAAAAACCCAGGATCTGTTGAACAAGTATGTGAACTGTGCGAAAGTATGAGCCTGATGAGGGCAAATCCCAGACCTATCCCAGACCTAACATGCGTTTTCCTCTAACATATTTATCAAGACCAGGTTTAATTGATTGTTTCAGTGTGGACCCACATTACTACGTGAGCCAAACCAGAAAAAACCCATGATCCGTTCAACAAGTATGTGAAGTGTGCGAAAGTATGAGCCCGATGAGAGCAAATCCCAGACCTAACCTAGACCTAACATGAATTTTTCTCTAAAATATTGGTCGAAACCATGTTTAATTGACTGTTTCAGTGTGGTCCCACATTACTACGTGACCCAAACCAGAAAAAACCCAGGATCCGTTCAAAAAGTATGTGAAGAATGCGAAAGTATGAGTCTGATGAGTGAAAAAACCAGGCCTGACCTAGACCTAACATGCGTTATCCTCTAAAATAATGAGCGAAACCAGGTTTAATGGACTGTTTCAGTGTGGTACCACACTACTACGGGATCCAAACCAGAAAAAACCCAGGATCTGTTCAACTAGTATGTGAAAAACGCGAAAGTATAAGCCTGATGAGGGCAAACCCCAGACCTAACTTGCGTTATCCTCTAAAATATTAATCGAAACCAGGTTTAATCGACTGTTTCGGTGTGGAACCACATTACTACGTGATCCAAACCAGAAAAAAACCCAGGATCTTGTCAACGAGTATGTGAAGAGTGCGAAAGTATGAGTCTGATGAGGGCTAATCCCAGACCTATCCGAGACCTAGCTTGCGTTGTCCTCTAAAATATTGATGGAAACCAGGTTTAATTGATTGTTTTAGTGTGGTACCACATTACTACGTGATCCAATACAGAAATAGCCCAGGATCTAGCCATGAAGTGTGAGATTTATGCGATAGTAGGAGCCTGATGAGGGCAAATCATAGACCTATCCCAGACCTAACTTGCGTTATCCTCTAAAATATTGATCGAAACCAGGTTTAATTGACTGTTTCAGCGTGGTACCACATTACTACGTGATACAATGCAGAAACAGCCCAGGATCTAGCCATGAAGTATGAGAAATATGCGATAGTAAGAGCCTGATGAGGGCAAATCCCAGACCTATCCCAGACCTAACATGCGTTATCCTCTAAAATATTGATCGAAACTAGGTTTAACCGACTGTTTCAGTGTGGAACCACATTACTACGTGATCCAAACCAGAAAAAACCCAGGATCCGTTCAACAAGTATGTGAAGAATGCGAAAGTATGAGTCTGATGAGTGAAAAAACCAGGCCTGACCTAGACCTACCATGCGTTATCCTCTAAAATATTGAGCGAAACCAGGTTTAATGGACTGTTTCAGTGAGGTACCACACTACTACGGGATCTAAACCAGAAAAAACCCAGGATCTGTTCAACTAGTATGTGAAAAACGCGAAAGTATGAGCCTGATGAGGGCAAACCCCAGACCTATCCCAGACCTAACTTGCGTTATCCTCTAAAATATTGATCGAAACCAGGTTTAATGGACTGTTTCAGTGTGGTACCACACTACTACGGGATCCAAACCAGAAAAAACCCAGGATCCGTTCAACAAGTATGTGAAAAACGCGAAACTGTGAGCCTGATGAGGGCAAATCTTAGACCTAACCCAGACCTAACATGCGTTATCCTCTAAAATATTTATCAAGACCAGGTTTAATTGATTGTTTTAGTGTGGTACCACATTACTACGTGATCCAAACCAGAAAAAACCCAGGATCTGTTTAACAAGTATGTGAAAAACGCGAAACTGTGAGCCTGATGAGGGCAAATCTTAGACCTAACCCAGACCTAAGATGCGTTATCCTCTAAAATATTTATCCAGAACTGGTTTCATTGAATGTTTCAGTGTGGTACCACTTTACTACGTGATCCAATCCAGAAATAGCCCAGGATCTAGCCATGAAGTATGAGAAATATGCGATAGTAAGAGCCTGATGGGGGCAAATCCTAGACCTATCCCAGACCTAACTTGCGTTATCCTCTAAAATATTGATCGAAACCAGGTTTAACCGACTGTTTCAGTGTGGAACCACATTACTACGTGATCCAAACCAGAAAAAACCCAGGATCAGTTCAACAAGTATGCGAAGAATGCGAAAGTATGAGTCTGATGAGGGCAAATCCCAGACCTATCCCAGACCTAACATGCGTTATCCTCTAAAATATTTATCAAGACCAGGTTTAATTGATTGTTTCAGTGTGGACCCACATTACTACGTGATCCAAACCAGAAAAAACCCAGGATCCGTTCAACGAGTATGTGAAGAATGCGAAAGTATGAGTCTGATGAAAGCAAATCCCAGACCAAACCTAGACCTAACATGAATTATTCTCTAAAATAATGGTCGAAACCAGGTTTAATTGACTGTTTCAGTGTGGTCCCACATTACTACGTGACCCAAACCAGAAAAAACCCAGGATCCGTTCAACAAGTATGTGAAGAATGCGAAAGTATGAGTCTGATGAGTGAAAAAACCAGGCCTGACCTAGACCTACCATGCGTTATCCTCTAAAATATTGAGCGAAACCAGGTTTAATGGACTGTTTCAGTGTGGTACCACACTACTACGGGATCTAAACCAGAAAAAACCCAGGATCTGTTCAACTAGTATGTGAAAAACGCGAAAGTATGAGCCTGATGAGGGCAACCCCAGACCTATCCCAGACCTAACTTGCGTTATCCTCTAAAATATTGATCGAAACCAGGTTTGATGGACTGTTTCAGTGTGGTACCACACTACTACGGGATCCAAACCAGAAAAAACCCAGGATCCGTTCAACAAGTATGTGAAAAACGCGAAACTGTGAGCCTGATGAGGGCAAATCTTAGACCTAACCCAGACCTAAGATGCGTTATCCTCTAAAATATTTATCCAGAACTGGTTTCACTGAATGTTTCAGTGTGGTACCACTTTACTACGTGATCCAATCCAGAAATAGCCCAGGATCTAGCCATGAAGTATGAGAAAAATGCGATAGTAAGAGCCTGATGGGGGCAAATCCTAGACCTATCCCAGACCTAACTTGCGTTATCCTCTAAAATATTTATCAAGACCAGGTTTAATTGAATGTTTCAGTGTGGTACCACATTACTACGTGATCCAAACCGGAAAAAACCCAGGGTCCGTTCAACAAGTATGTGAAGAATGCGACTGTATGAGTCTGATCAGTGAAAATCTCAGGCCTTACCTAGACCTAACTTGCGTTGTCCTCTAAAATATTTATCAAGACCAGGTTTAATGGACGGTTTCAGTGTGGTACCTCATTACTACGTGACCCAAACCAGAAAAAACCCAGGATCCGTTCAACAAGTATGTGAACAATGCGAAAGTATGAGTGGATGAGTGAAAAAACCAGGCCTGACCTAGACCTAACATGCGTTATCCTCTAAAATATTGATCGCAACCAGGTTTAATCGACTGTTGCAGTGTGGAACCACATTACTACGTGATCCAAACCAGAAAAAAACCCAGGATCTTGTCAACGAGTATGTGAAGTGTGCGAAAGTATGAGTCTGATGAGGGCAAATCCCAGACCTATCCCAGACCTAGCTTGCGTTATCCTCTAAAATATTGATCGGAACTATGTTTAATTGACTGTTTCAGTGTGGACCCACATTACGACGTGATCCAAACCAGAAAAAACCCAGGATCTGTTTAACAAGTATGTGAAAAACGCGAAACTGTGAGCCTGATGAGGGCAAATCTTAGACCTAACCCAGACCTAAGATGCGTTATCCTCTAAAATATTTATCCAGAACAGGTTTCATTGAATGTTTCCGTGTGGTACCACATTAATACGTGATACAATGCAGAAACAGCCCAGGATCTAGCCATGAAGTATGAGAAATATGCGAAAGAATGAGCCTGATGAGAGCAAATCCCAGACCTAACCTAGACCTAACATGTGTTATCCTCAAAAATATTGATCGAAACCTGGTTTAATCGACTGCTTCAGTTTGGTACCACATTACTATGTGATCCAAACCAGAAAATAACCCAGGATCTGTTCAACGAGTATGTGAAGTTTGCGTAAGTATGAGTCTGATGAGGGCAAATCCCAGACCTATCCCAGACCTAACTTGCGTTATCCTCTAAAATATTGATCGGAACTATGTTTAATTGACTGTTTCAGTGTGGACCCACATTACGACGTGTTCCAAACCAGAAAAAACCCAGGATCCGTTCAACAAGTATGTGAAGAATGCGAAAGTATGAGTCTGATGAGTGAAAATCCCATGCCTAACCCAGACCTAACTTGCGTTATCCTCTAAAATATTGATCGAAACCAGTTTTAATCGACTGTTTCAGTGTGGAAACACATTACTACGTGATCCAAACCAGAAAAAAACCCAGGATCTTGTCATCGAGTATGTGAAGTGTGCGAAAGTATGAGTCTGATGAGGGCTAATCCCAGACCTATCCCAGACCTAACTTGCGTTATCCTCTAAAATATTGATCGAAACCAGGTTTAATTGACTGTTTTAGTGTGGTACCACATTACTACGTGATCCAAACCAGAAAAAACCCAGGATCTGAACAACAAGTATGTGAAAAACGCGAAACTGTGAGCCTGATGAGGGCAAATCTTAGACCTAACCCAGACCTAAGATGCGTTATCCTCTAAAATATTTATCCAGACCAGGTTTCATTGAATGTTTCAGTGTGACACCACTTTACTACGTGATCCAATCCAGAAATAACCCAGTATCTAGCCATGAAGTATGAGAAATATGCGATAGTAAGAGCCTGTTGAGGGCAAATCCTAGACCTATCCCAGACCTAACTTGCGTTATCGTCTAAAATATTGATCGAAACCAGGTTTAATAGACTGTTTCAGCGTGTTACCACATTACTACGTGATACAATGCAGAAACAGCCCAGGATCTAGCCATGAAGTATGAGAAATATGCGAAAGTATGAGCCTGAAGGGGGCAAATCCTAGACGTAACCCAGACCAAACATGCGTTATCCTCTAAAATATTGATCGCAACCAGGTTTAATGGACTGTTTCTGTGTGGTACCGCACAACTACCTGATCCAAACCAGAAAAAACCCAGGATCTGTTCAACAAGTATGTGAAAAACGCGAAAGTATGAGCCTGATGAGGGCAAATCCCAGACCTATCCCAGACCTAACTCGCGTTATCCTCTAAAATATTGATCGAAACCAGGTTTAATTGACTGTTTCAGTGTGGTACCACATTACTACGTGATCCAATCCAGAAATAGCCCAGGATCTAGCCATGAAGTATGAGAAATATGCGAAAGTATGAGTCTGATGAGGGCAAATTCCAGACCTATCCCAGACCTAACATGCGTTATCCTCTAAAATATTTATCAAGACCAGGTTTAATTGATTGTTTCAGTGTGGTCCCACATTACTACGTGATCCAAACCAGAAAAAACCCAGGATCCGTTCACCAAGTATGTGAGGAATGCGAAAGTATGGGTCTGATGAGTGAAAATCCCAGAACTAACCTAGACCTAACATGCGTTATCCTCTAAAATATTGATCCAAACCAGGTTTAATGGACTGTTTCAGTGTGGAACCACACTACTACGTGATCGAAGCCAGAAAAAACCCAGGATCTGTTCAACAAGTATGTGAAAAACGCGAAAGTATGAGCCTGATGAGGGCAAATCCCAGACCTATCCCAGACCTAACTTGCGTTATCCTCTAAAATATTGATCGAAACCAGGTTTAATTGACAGTTTCAGTGTGGTACCACATTACTACGTGATCCAATCCAGAAATAGCCCAGGATCTAGCCATGAAGTATGAGAAATATGCTAAAGTATGAGCCTGACGAGGGCAAATCCTAGACCTAACCCAGACCTAACATGCGTTATCCTCTAAAATATTTATCAAGACCAGGTTTAATTGATTGTTTCAGTGTGGTCCCACATTACTACGTGAGCCAAACCAGAAAAACCCCAGGATCCGTTCACCAAGTATGTGAAGAATGCGAAAGTATGAGTCTGATGAGTGAAAATCCCAGACCTAACCTAGACCTAACATGCGTTATCCCCTAAAATATTGATCCAAACCAGGTTTAATGGACTGTTCCAGTGTGGAACCACACTACTACGTGATCCAAGCCAGAAAAAACCCAGGATCTGTTCAACAAGTATGAGAAATATGCGAAAGTATGAGCCTGACGAGGGCAAATCCTAGACCTAACCCAGACCTAACATGCGTTATCCTCTAAAATATTTATCAAGACCAGGTTTAATTGATTGTTTCAGTGTGGTACCACATTACTGCGTGACCCAAACCAGAAACAACCCAGGATCTGTTTAACAAGTATGTGAAGTGTGCGAAAGTATGAGTCTGATGAGGGCTAATCCCAGACCTATCCCAGACCTAGCTTGCGTTATCCTCTAAAATATTGATCGAAACCAGGTTTAATTGGTTGTTTTAGTGTGGTACCACATTACTACGTGATCCAAACCAGAAACAACCCAGGATCTGTTTAACAAGTATGTGAAAAACGCGAAACTGTGAGCCTGATGAGGGCAAATCTTAGACCTAACCCTGACCTAAGATGCGTTATCCTCTAAAATATTTATCCAGAACAGGTTTCATTGAATGTTTCAGTGTGGTACCACTTTTCTACGTGATCCAATCCAGAAATAGCCCAGGATCTAGCCATGAAGTATGAGAAATATGCGATAGTAAGAGCCTGATGAGGGCAAATCCTAGACCTATCCCATACCTAACTTGCGTTATCCTCTAAAATATTGATCGAAACCAGGTTTAATTGACTGTTTCAGCGTGGTACCACATTACTACGTGATACAATGCAGAAACAGCCCAGGATCTAGCCATGAAGTATGAGAAATATGCGAAAGAATGAGCCTGATGAGAGCAAATCCCAGACCTAACCTAGACCTAACATGAGTTATCCTCTAAAATATTGAGCGAAACCAGGTTTAATGGACGGTTTCAGTGTGGTACCACATTACTACGTGATACAAACCAGAAAAAACCCAGGATCCGTTCAACAAGTATGTGAAGAATGCGAAAGTATGAGTCTGATGAGTGAAAATCCCAGGCCTAACCTAGACCTAACATGCGTTATCCTCAAAAATATTGATCGAAACCTGGTTTAATCGACTGTTTCAGTTTGGTACCACATTACTATGTGATCCAAACCAGAGAATAACCCTGGATCTGTTCAACGAGTATGTGAAGTGTGCGTAAGTATGAGTCTGATGAGAGCAAATCCCAGACCTATCCCAGACCTAACTTGCGTTATCCTCTAAAATATTGATCGAAACTAGGTTTAACCGACTGTTTCAGTGTGGAACCACATTACTACGTGATCCAAACCAGAAAAAACCCAGGATCAGTTCAACAAGTATGCGAAGAATGCGAAAGTATGTGTCTGATGAGTGAAAATCCCAAGCCTAACCTAGACCTAACATGCGTTATCCTCAAAAATATTGATCAAAACCTGGTTTAATCGACTGTTTCAGAGTGGTACCACATTAGTAGTGATCCAAACCAGAAAATAACCCAGGATCTGTTCAACGAGTATGTGAAGTGTGCGAAAGTATGAGTCTGATGAGGGCAAATCCCAGACCTATCCCAGACCTAACATGCGTTATCCTCTAAAATTTTTATCAAGACCAGGTTTAATAGATTGTTTCAGTGTGGACCCACATTACGACGTGTTCCAAACCAGAAAAAACCCAGGATCCGTTCAACAAGTATGTGAAGAATGCGAAAGTATGAGTCTGATGAGTGAAAATCCCATGCCTAACCTAGACCTAACATGCGTTATCCTCAAAAATATTGATCGAAACCTGGTTTAATCGACTGTTTCAGTGTGGTACCACATTACTATGTGATCCAAACCAGAAAATAACCCAGGATCTGTTCAACGAGTATGTGAAGTGTGCGAAAGTATGAGTCTGATGAGGGCAAATCCCAGACCTATCCCAGACCTAACTTGCGTTATCCTCTAAAATATTGATCGAAACCAGGTTTAATCGTCTGTTTCAGTGTGGAAACACATTACTACGTGATCCAAACCAGAAAAAAACCCAGGATCTTGTCATCGAGTATGTGAAGTGTGCGAAAGTATGAGTCTGATGAGGGCTAATCCCAGACCTATCCCAGACCTAATTTGCGTTATCCTCTAAAATATTGATCGAAACCAGGTTTCATTGACTGTTTTAGTGTGGTACCACATTACTACGTGATCCAAACCAGAAACAACCCAGGATCTGTTTAACAAGTATGTGAAAAACGCGAAACTGTGAGCCTGATGAGGGCAAATCTTAGACCTGACCCTGACCTAAGATGCGTTATCCTCTAAAATATTTATCCAGAACAGGTTTCATTGAATGTTTCAGTGTGGTACCACTTTTCTACGTGATCCAATCCAGAAAAAACCCAGGATCTGTTCAACAAGTATGTGAAAAACGCGAATGTATGAGCCTGATGAGGGCAAATCCCAGACCTATCCCAGACCTAACATGCGTTATCCTCTAAAATATTTATCAAGACCAGGTTTAATTGATTGTCTCAGTGTGGTCCCATATTACTACGTGATCCAAACCAGAAAAAACCAAGGATCCGTTCAACAAGTATGTGAAGAATGCGAAAGTATGGGTCTGATGAGTGAAAATCCCAGAACTAACCTAGACCTAACATGCGTTATCCTCTAAAATATTGATCCAAACCAGGTTTAATGGACTGTTTCAGTGTGGAACCACATTACTACGTGATCCAAACCAGAAAATCCCCAGGATCTGTTCAACGAGTATGTGAAGTGTGCGAAAGTATGATTCTGATGAGGGCAAATCCCAGACCTATCCCAGACCTAAGATGCGTTATCCTCTAAAATATTGATCGAAACCAGGTTTAATTGACAGTTTTAGTGTGGTACCACATTACTACGTGATCCAATCCAGAAATAGCCCAGGATCTGTTCAACAAGTAAGTGAAAAACGCGAAAGTATGAGCCTGATGAGGGCAAATCCCAGACCTATCCCAGACCTAACTTGCGTTATCCTTTAAAATATTGATCGAAACCAGGTTTAATTGACTGTTTCAGTGTGGTACCACATTACTACGTGATCCAATCCAGAAATAGCCCAGGATCTAGCCATGAAGTATGAGAAATATGCGAAAGTATGAGTCTGATGAGGGCAAATCCCAGACCTATCCCAGACCTAACATGCGTTATCCTCTAAAATATTTATCAAGACCAGGTTTAATTGATTGTTTCAGTGTGGTCCCACATTACTACGTGATCCAAACCAGAAAAAACCCAGGATCCGTTCACCAAGTATGTGAGGAATGCGAAAGTATGGGTCTGATGAGTGAAAATCCCAGAACTAACCTAGACCTAACATGCGTTATCCTCTAAAATATTGATCCAAACCAGGTTTAATGGACTGTTTCAGTGTGGAACCACACTACTACGTGATCGAAGCCAGAAAAAACCCAGGATCTGTTCAACAAGTATGTGAAAAACGCGAAAGTATGAGCCTGATGAGGGCAAATCCCAGACCTATCCCAGACCTAACTTGCGTTATCCTCTAAAATATTGATCGAAACCAGGTTTAATTGGTTTTTTAATGGGTTTTTTCTGGTTTGGATCCCGTAGTAATGAAGTTCCACACCGAAACATTCAATTAAACCTGGTTGCGATTAATATTTTAGCGGATAACGCCGGTTATGTCTCGGGTAGGTCTGGGATTTCTTGTCATCTGACTCGTATTTTCGCATTTCTCGCATACTTGTTGGCCAGATCCTGGCCTTTTCCTGGCTTGGACCACGTAGTAATGTGGTATCACACTGAAACAGTCAATTAAACCTGGTTGCGATTAATATTTTAGAGGATAACGCCGGTTATGTCTCGGGTAGGTCTGGGATTTGCCGTCATCTAGCTCGTATTTTCGCGTTTTTCGCATACTTGTTGGCCAGATCCTGGGCTTTTTTCTGGTTTGGATCACGTAGTAATGAAGTTCCACACTGAAACAGTCAATTAAACCTGGTTCCGATTAATATTTTAGAGGATACCGCTGGTTATGTCTGGGTTAGTTCTGTTATTTGCAATCATCTGGCTCATATTTTCGCAATTTTCGCGTACTTGTTGGCCAGATCTTGGGTTTTTTGTGGTTTGGATCCCGTCGTAATGTCGTTCCACACCGAAGCAGTCAATTAAACCTGGTTGCGATGAATGTTTTGGAGGATAACGCTGGTCATGTTTGGGTTAGTTCTGGTATTTGCAATCATCTGGCTCGTACTTTCGCATTTTTCGCATACTTGTAGGCAGGATCCTGGCCTTTTTCTGGTTTGGATCCCGTCGTAATGTCGTTCCACACCGAAGCAGTCAATTAAACCTGGTTGCGATGAATATTTTTGAGGATAACGCTGGTAATGTTTGGGTTAGTTCTGGTATTTGCAATCATCTGGCTCGTACTTTCGCATTTTTCGCATACTTGTTGGCAAGATCGTGGGCTTTTTTTGGTTTGGATCACGTAGTAATGTGGTACCACACTGAAACAGTCAATAAAAGCTGGTTCCGAATAGTATTTTAGAGGATAACGCAGGTTACGTCTGGGTTAGTTCTGGTATTTGCAATCATCTGGCTCATACTTTCGCGTTTTTCGCATACTTGTTGGCCAGATCCTGGGTTTTTTCTGGTTTGGATCCCGTAGTGATGAAGTTCCACACCGAAACAGTCAATTAAACCTGGTTCCGATGAATATTTTGGAGGATAACGCTGGTTATGTTTGGGTTAGTTCTGGTATTTGCCCTCATCTGGCTCGTACTTTCGCACCTTTCGCATACTTGTTGGCCAGATCCTGGCCTTTTTCTGGTTTGGATCACGTAGTAATGCGGTACCACACTGAAACTGTCAATTAAACCTGGTTCCGGTTAGTATTTTAGAGGATAACGCCGGTTATGTCTGGGTTAGGTCTGGTATTTGCCCTCATCTGGCTCGTACTTTCGCATTTTTCGCTTACTTGTTGGCCAGATCCTGGCCTTTTTCCGGCTTGGACCACGTAGTAATGAGGTACCTCACTGAGACAGTCAATTAAACCTGGTTCCGATTAATATTTTAGAGGATAACGCAGGTTACGTCTGGGTTAGTTCTGGTATTTGCAATCATCTGGCTCATACTTTCGCGTTTTTCGCGTACTTGTTGGCCAGTTCCTCGGCATTTTTTGGTTTGGATCACGTAGTAATGTGGTACCACACTGAAACAGTCAATTAAACCTGGTCCCGATTAATATTTTAGAGGATAACGCCGGTTATGTCTGGGTTAGTTCTGGTATTTGCAATCATCTGGCTCATACATTCGCGTTTTTCGCATACTTCTTTGCCAGATCCTGGGTTTTTTCTGGTTTGGATCCCGTCGTAATGTCGTTCCACACCGAAGCAGTCAATTAAACCTGGTTGCGATGAATATTTTGGAGGATGACGCTGGTTATGCTTGGGCTAGTTCTGGTATTTGCAATCATCTGGCTCGTACTTTCGCATTTTTCGCATACTTGTTGGCAAGATCATGGGCTTTTTTTGGTTCGGATCACGTAGTAATGTGGTACCACACTGAAACAGTCAATAAAAGCTGGTTCCGAATAGTATTTTAGAGGATAACGCAGGTTACGTCTGGGTTAGTTCTGGTATTTGCCCTCATCTGGCTCGTACCTTCGCATTTTTCGCTTGCTTGTTGGCCAGATCCTGGCCTTTTTCTGGCTTGGACCACGAAGTAATGGGGTACCACACTGAAACAGTCAATTAAACCTGGACCCGATTAATATTTTAGAGGATAACGCCGGTTATGTCTGGGTTAGGTCTGGTATTTGCCCTCATCTGGCTCGTACTTTCGCATTTTTCGCTTACTGGTTGGGCAGATCCTGACCTTTTTCTGGCTTGGACCACATAGTAATGAGGTACCACACTGAAACAGTCAATTAAACCTGGTTCCGATTAATATTTAAGAAGATACCGCTGGTTATATCTGGGTTAGTTCTGGTATTTGCAATCATCTGGCTCATACTTTCGCATTTTTCGCATACTTGTTGGCAAGATCCTGGGCTTTTTTTGTCTTGGATCACGTAGTAATGCGGTACCACACCGAAGCAGTCAATTAAACCTGGTTGCGATTATTATTTTAGAGGATAACGCTGGTTATGTTTGGGTTAGTTCTGGTATTTGCAATCATCTCGCTCGTACTTTCGCATTTTTCGCTTACTTGTTGGCAAGATCCTGGGCTTTTTCTGGCTTGGACCACGTAGTAATGAGGTACCACACTGACAGAGTCAATTAAACCTGGTTCCGATTAATATTTTAGAAGATAACGCTGGTTATATCTGGGTTATTTCTGGTATTTGCAATCATCTGGCTCGTACTTTCGCATTTATCGCATACTTGTTGGACTGATCCTGGCCTTTTTCTTGCTTGGATCACGTAGTAATTTGGTACCACACTGAAACAGTCAATTAAACCTGGTTCCGAGTAATTTTTTAGAGGATAACGCCGGTTATGTCCGGGTTAGGTCTGGGATTTGCCGTCTTCTTGCTCGTGCCTTCGTATTTTTCGTATACTTGTTGGCCAGATCCTGGGTTTTTTCTGGTTTGGATCCCGTCGTAATGTGGTTCCACACCGAAGCAGTCAATTAAACCTGGTTGCGATTAATATTTTAGAGGATAACGCCGGTTATGGCTCGGTTAGGTCAGGGATTTGCCCTCTTCTGGCTCGTACCTTCGCATTTTTCGCTTACTTGTTGGCAAGATCCTGGGCTTTTTTTGGTTTGGATCACGTAGTAATGTGGTACCACACTGAAACTGTCAATAAAAGCTGGTTGCGATTAATATTTTAGAGGTTAACGCCGGTTATGTCTCGCGTGGGTCTGGGATTTGCCGCCACCTGGCTCGTATTCGCATTTTTCGCATACATGTTGGCCAGATCCTGGGCTTCTTTTGGTTTGGATCACGTAGTAATGTGGTACCACACTGAAACAGTCAATAAAAGCTGGTTCCGAATAGTATTTTAGAGGAAAACGCAGGTTACGTCTGGGTTAGTTCTGGTATTTGCAATCATCTGGCTCATACTTTCGCATTTTTCGCATACTTGTTGGCCAGACCCTGGCCTTTTTCTGGCTTGGACCACGTAGTAATTTGGTACCACACTGAAACAGTCAATTAAACCTGGTGGCGATTAATATTTTAGAGGATAACGCCGGTTATGTCTGGGTTAGGTCTGGAATTTGCCCTCATCTGGCTCGTACTTTCACATTTTTCGCTTACTTGTTGGCAAGATCCTGGGCTTTTTTTGGTTTGGATCACGTAGTAATGCGGTACCACACCGAAGCAGTCAATTAAACCTGGTTGCGATTATTATTTTAGAGGATAACGCTGGTTATGTCTGGGATAGTTCTGGTATTTGCAATCATCTGGCTCGTACTTTCGCATTTTTCGCATACTTGTTGGCAAGATCCTGGCCTTTTTCTGGCTTGGACCACGTAGTAATGAGGTACCACACTGACAGAGTCAATTAAACCTGGTTCCGATTAATATTTTAGAAGATAACGCTGGTTATATCTGGGTTATTTCTGGTATTTGCAATCATCTGGCTCGTACTTTCGCATTTATCGCATACTTGTTGGACTGATCCTGGCCTTTTTCTTGCTTGGATCACGTAGTAATTTGGTACCACACTGAAACAGTCAATTAAACCTGGTTCCGAGTAATTTTTTAGAGGATAACGCCGGTTATGTCCGGGTTAGGTCTGGGATTTGCCGTCTTCTTGCTCGTGCCTTCGTATTTTTCGAATACTTGTTGGCCAGAACCTGGGTTTTTTCTGGTTTGGATCCCGTCGTAATGTGGTTCCACACCGAAGCAGTCAATTAAACCTGGTTGCGATTAATATTTTAGAGGATAACGCCGGTTATGGCTCGGTTAGGTCTGGGATTTGCCCTCTTCTGGCTCGTACCTTCGCATTTTTCGCTTACTTGTTGGCAAGATCCTGGGCTTTTTTTGGTTTGGATCACGTAGTAATGTGGTACCACACTGAAACAGTCAATAAAAGCTGGTTCCGAATAGTATTTTAGAGGATAGCGCAGGTTACGTCTGGGTTAGTTCTGGTATTTGCCATCTTCTGGCTCGTACCTTCGCATTTTTCGCTTACTTGTTGGCAAGATCCTGGGCTTTTTTTGGCTTGGACCACGTAGTAATGTGGTATCACACTGAAACAGTCAATTAAACCTGGTTGCGATTAATATTTTAGAGGTTAACGCCGGTTATGTCTCGGGTAGGTCTGGGATTTGCCGTCATCTAGCTCGTATTTTCGCGTTTTTCGCATACTTGTTGGCCAGATCCTGGCCTTTTCCTGGCTTGGACCACGTAGTAATGTGGTATCACACTGAAACAGTCAATTAAACCTGGTTGCGATTAATATTTTAGAGGTTAACGCCGGTTATGTCTCGGGTAGGTCTGGGATTTGCCGTCATCTAGCTCGTATTTTCGCGTTTTTCGCATACTTGTTGGCCAGATCCTGGGTTTTTTTCTGGTTTGGATCACGTAGTAATGTAGTTCCACACTGAAACAGTCAATTAATCCTGGTTCCGATTAATATTTTAGAGGATAACGCTGGTTATGTCTGGGTTAGTTCTGTTATTTGCAATCATCTGGCTCATATTTTCGCAATTTTCGCCTACTTGTTGGCCAGATCTTGGGTTTTTTGTGGTTTGGATCCCGTCGTAATGTCGTTCCACACCGAAGCAGTCAATTAAACCTGGTTGCGATGAATGTTTTGGAGGATAACGCTGGTTATGTTTGGGTTAGTTCTGGTATTTGCAATCATCTGGCTCGTACTTTCGCATTTTTCGCATACTTGTAGGCAGGATCCTGGCCTTTTTCTGGTTTGGATCCCGTCGTAATGTCGTTCCACACCGAAGCAGTCAATTAAACCTGGTTGCGATTAATATTTAGAGGATAACGCCGGTTATGTCTCGCGTGGGTCTGGGATTTGCCGTCACCTGGCTCGTATTCGCATTTTTCGCATACATGTTGGCCAGATCCTGGGCTTTTTTTGGTTTGGATCACGTAGTAATGTGGTACCACACTGAAACAGTCAATAAAAGCTGGTTCCGAATAGTATTTTAGAGGATAACGCAGGTTACGTCTGGGTTAGTTCTGGTATTTGCAATCATCTGGCTCATACTTTCGCATTTTTCGCATACTTGTTGGCCAGACCCTGGCCTTTTTCTGGCTTGGACCACGTAGTAATGTGGTACCACACTGAAACAGTCAATTAAACCTGGTGGCGATTAATATTTTAGAGGATAACGCCGGTTATGTCTGGGTTAGGTCTGGAATTTGCCCTCATCTGGCTCGTACTTTCGCATTTTTCGCATACTTGTTGGCTAAATCTTCGCCTTTTTCTGGTTTGGCTCACTTAGTAATGCGGTACCACACCGAAATTGCTAACTACACCTGGTTGCGATTAATATTTTAGAGGATAACGCCGGTTATGCCTCGGTTAGGTCTGGGATTTGCCCTCATCTGGCTCATACTTTCGCGTTTTTCGCATACTTGTTGGCCAGATCTTGGGTTTTTTCTGGTTTGGATCCCGTAGTAATGAAGTTCCACACCGAAACAGTCAATTAAACCTGGTTGCGATTAATATTTTAGAGGATCACGCCGGTTATGTCTCGCGTGGGTCTGGGATTTGCCGTCACCTGGCTCGTATTCGCATTTTTCGCATACATGTTGGCCAGATCCTGGGCTTTTTTTGGTTTGGATCACGTAGTAATGTGGTACCACACTGAAACAGTCAATAAAAGCTGGTTCCGAGTAGTATTTTAGAGGATAACGCAGGTTACGTCTGGGTTAGTTCTGGTATTTGCCCTCATCTGGCTCGTACTTTCGCATTTTTCGCATACATGTAGGCAGGATCCTGGCCCTTTTCTGGGTTTGGATCACGTAGAAATGCGGTACCACACCGAAACAGTCAATTAAACCTGGTCCCGATTAATATTTTAGAGGATAACGCCGGTTATGTCTGGGTTAGGTCTGGTATTTGCCCTCATCTGGCTCGTACTTTCGCGTTTTTCGCATACTTGTTGGCACGATCCTGGGCTTTTTTTGGTTTGGATCACGTAGTAATGTGGTACCACACCGAAGCAGTCAATTAAACCTGGTTGCGATTAATATTTTAGAGGATAACGCTGGTTATGGCTCGGTTAGGTCAGGGATTTGCCCTCATCTGGCTCGTACCTTCGCATTTTTCGCTTACTTGTTGGCAAGATCCTGGGCTTTTTTTGGTTTGGATCACGTAGTAATGTGGTACCACACTGAGACAGTCAATAAAAGCTGGTTCCGAATAGTATTTTAGAGGATAGCGCAGGTTACGTCTGGGTTAGTTCTGGTATTTGCAATCATCTGGCTCATACTTTCGCGTTTTTCGCATACTTGTTTGCCAGATCCTGGGTTTTTTCTGGTTTGGATCCCGTAGTAATGAAGTTCCACACCGAAACAGTCAACTAAACCTGGTTGCGATTAATATTTTACCGGATAACGCCGGTTATGTCTCGGGTAGGTCTAGGATTTGCCGTCATCTGGCTCGTATTTTCGCATTTCTCGCATACTTGTTGGCCAGATCCTGGCCTTTTCCTGGCTTGGACCACGTAGTAATGTGGTATCACACTGAAACAGTCAATTAAACCTGGTTGCGATTAATATTTTAGAGGATAACGCCGGTTATGTCTCGGGTAAGTCTGGGATTTGCCGTCATCTAGCTCGTATTTTCGCGTTTTTCGCCTACTTGTTGGCCAGATCCTGGGCTTTTTTCTGGTTTGGATCACGTAGTAATGAAGTTCCACACTGAAACAGTCAATTAAACCTGGTTCCGATTAATATTTTAGAGGATACCGCTGGTTATGTCTGGGTTAGTTCTGTTATTTGCAATCATCTGGCTCATATTTTCGCAATTTTCGCGTACTTGTTGGCCAGATCTTGGGTTTTTTGTGGTTTGGATCCCGTCGTAATGTCGTTCCACACCGAAGCAGTCAATTAAACCTGGTTGCGATGAATGTTTTGGAGGATAACGCTGGTTATGTTTGGGTTAGTACTGGTATTTGCAATCATCTGGCTCGTAGTTTCGCATTTTTCGCATACTTGTAGGCAGGATCCAGGCCTTTTTCTGGTTTGGATCCCGTCGTAATGTCGTTCCACACCGAAGCAGTCAATTAAACCTGGTTGCGATGAATATTTTGGAGGATAACGCTGGTAATGTTTGGGTTAGTTCTGGTATTTGCAATCATCTGGCTCGTACTTTCGCATTTTTCGCATACTTGTTGGCAAGATCGTGGGCTTTTTTTGGTTTGGATCACGTAGTAATGTGGTACCACACTGAAACAGTCAATAAAAGCTGGTTACGAATAGTATTTTAGAGGATAACGCAGGTTACGTCTGGGTTAGTTCTGGTATTTGCAATCATCTGGCTCATACTTTCGCATTTTTCGCATACTTGTTGGCAAGATCCTGGGCTTTTTTTGGCTTGGATCACGTAGTAATGCGGTACCACACCGAAGCAGTCAATTAAACCTGGTTGCGATTATTATTTTAGAGGATAACGCTGGTTATGTTTGGGTTAGTTCTGGTATTTGCAATCATCTCGCTCGTACTTTCGCATTTTTCGCTTACTTGTTGGCAAGATCCTGGGCTTTTTTTGGTTTGGATCACGTAGTAATGCGGTACCACACCGAAGCAGTCAATTAAACCTGGTTGCGATTATTATTTTAGAGGATAACGCTGGTTATGTCTGGGATAGTTCTGGTATTTGCAATCATCTGGCTCGTACTTTCGCATTTTTCGCTTACTTGTTGGCAAGATCCTGGCCTTTTTCTGGCTTGGACCACGTAGTAATGAGGTACCACACTGACAGAGTCAATTAAACCTGGTTCCGATTAATATTTTAGAAGATAACGCTGGTTATATCTGGGTTATTTCTGGTATTTGCAATCATCTGGCTCATACTTTCGCAATTTTCGCGTACTTGTTGGCCAGATCTTGGGTTTTTTGTGGTTTGGATCCCGTCGTAGTGTGGTTCCACACCGAAGCAGTCAATTAAACCTGGTTCCGATGAATATTTTGGAGGATAACCCTGGTTATGTTTGGGTTAGTTCTGGTATTTGCAATCATCTGGCTCGTACTTTCGTATTTTTCGCATACTTGTTGGCAAGATCCTGGGCTTTTTTTGGTTTGGATCACGTAGTAATGTGGTACCATACTGAAACAGGCAATTAAACCTGGTCTCGATTAATATTTTAGAGGATAACGCCGGTTATGTCTGGGTTAGGTCTGGTATTTGCCCTCATCTGGCTCGTACCTTCGCATTTTTCGCATACTTGTAGGCAAGATCCTGGCCTTTTTCTGGTTTGGATCACGTAGTAATGCGGTACCACACCGAAACAGTCAATTAAACCTGGTAGCGATTAATATTTTAGAGGATAACGCCGGTTATGTCTCGGTTAGGTCAGGGATTTGCCCTCATCTGGCTCGTACTTTCGCATTTATCGCATACTTGTTGGACTGATCCTGGCCTTTTTCTTGCTTGGATCACGTAGTAATTTGGTACCACACTGAAACAGTCAATTAAACCTGGTTCCGAGTAATTTTTTAGAGGATAACGCCGGTTATGTCCGGGTTAGGTCTGGAATTTGCCGTCCTCTTGCTCGTGCCTTCGTATTTTTCGAATACTTGTTGGCCAGATCCTGGGTTTTATCTGGTTTGGATCCCGTCGTAATGTGGTTCCACACCGAAGCAGTCAATTAAACCTGGTTGCGATTAATATTTTAGAGGATAACGCCGGTTATGGCTCGGTTAGGTCAGGGATTTGCCCTCTTCTGGCTCGAACCTTCGCATTTTTCGCTTACTTGTTGGCAAGATCCTGGGCTTTTTTTGGTTTGGATCACGTAGTAATGTGGTACCACACTGAAACAGTCAATAAAAGCTGGTTCCGAATAGTATTTTAGAGGATAGCGCAGGTTACGTCTGGGTTAGTTCTGGTATTTGCAATCATTTGGCTCATACTTTCGCGTTTTTCGCATACTTGTTTACCAGATCCTGGGTTTTTTCTGGTTTGGATCCCGTAGTAATGAAGTTCCACACCGAAACAGTCAATTAAACCTGGTTGCGATTAATATTTTAGCGGATAACGCCGGTTATGTCTCGGGTAGGTCTGGGATTTGCCGTCATCTGGCTCGTATTTTCGCATTTTTCGCATACTTGTTGGCCAGATCCTGGCCTTTTCCTGGCTTGGACCACGTAGTAATGTGGTATCACACTGAAACAGTCAATTAAACCTGGTTGCGATTAATATTTTGGAGGTTAACGCCGGTTATGTCTCGGGTAGGTCTGGGATTTGCCGTCATCTAGCTCGTATTTTCGCGTTTTTCGCATACTTGTTGGCCAGATCCTGGGTTTTTTTCTGGTTTGGATCACGTAGTAATGTAGTTCCACACTGAAACAGTCAATTAAACCTGGTTCCGATTAATATTTTAGAGGATAACGCTGGTTATGTCTGGGTTAGTTCTGTTATTTGCAATCATCTGGCTCATATTTTCGAAATTTTCGCCTACTTGTTGGCCAGATCTTGGGTTTTTTGTGGTTTGGATCCCGTCGTAATGTCGTTCCACACCGAAGCAGTCAATTAAACCTGGTTGCGATGAATGTTTTGGAGGATAACGCTGGTTATGTTTGGGTTAGTTCTGGTATTTGCAATCATTTGGCTCGTACTTTCGCATTTTTCGCATACTTGTAGGCAGGATCCTGGCCTCTTTCTGGTTTGGATCCCGTCGTAATGTCGTTCCACACCGAAGCAGTCAATTAAACCTGGTTGCGATGAATATTTTGGAGGATAACGCTGGTAATGTTTGGGTTAGTTCTGGTATTTGCAATCATCTGGCTCATACTTTCGCGTTTTTCGCATACTTGTTGGCCAGATTTTGGGTTTTTTCTGGTTTGGATCCCGTAGTAATGAAGTTCCACACCGAAACAGTCAATTAAACCTCGTTGCGATTAATATTTAGAGGATAACGCCGGTTATGTCTCGCGTGGGTCTGGGATTTGCCGTCACCTGGCTCGTATTCGCATTTTTCGCATACATGTTGGCCAGATCCTGGGCTTTTTTTGGTTTGGATCACGTAGTAATGTGGTACCACACTGAAACAGTCAATAAAAGCTGGTTCCGAATAGTATTTTAGAGGAAAACGCTGGTTACGTCTGGGTTAGTTCTGGTATTTGCAATCATCTGGCTCATACTTTCGCATTTTTCGCATACTTGTTGGCCAGACCCTGGCCTTTTTCTGGCTTGGACCACGTAGTAATTTGGTACCACACTGAAACTGTCAATTAAACCTGGTGGCGATTAATATTTTAGAGGATAACGCCGGTTATGTCTGGGTTAGGTCTGGAATTTGCCCTCATCTGGCTCGTACTTTCGCATTTTTCGCATACTTGTTGGCTAAATCTTCGCCTTTTTCTGGTTTGGCTCACTTAGTAATGCGGTACCACACCGAAATTGCTAACTACACCTGGTTGCGATTAATATTTTAGAGGATAACGCCGGTTATGTCTCGGTTAGGTCTGGGATTTGCCCTCATCTGGCTCATACTTTCGCGTTTTTCGCATACTTGTTGGCCAGATCTTGGGTTTTTTCTGGTTTGGATCCCGTAGTAATGAAGTTCCACACCGAAACAGTCAATTAAACCTGGTTGCGATTAATATTTTAGAGGATCACGCCGGTTATGTCTCGCGTGGGTCTGGGATTTGCCGTCACCTGGCTCGTATTCGCATTTTTCGCATACATGATGGCCAGATCCTGGGCTTTTTTTGGTTTGGATCACGTAGTAATGTGGTACCACACTGAAACAGTCAATGAAAGCTGGTTCCGAGTAGTATTTTAGAGGATAACGCAGGTTACGTCTGGGTTAGTTCTGGTATTTGTCCTCATCTGGCTCGTACTTTCGCATTTTTCGCATACATGTAGGCAGGATCCTGGCCTTTTTCTGGGTTTGGATCACGTAGTAATGCGGTACCACACCGAAACAGTCAATTAAACCTGGTCCCGATTAATATTTTAGAGGATAACGCCGGTTATGTCTGGGTTAGGTCTGGTATTTGCCCTCATCTGGCACGTAATTTCGCGTTTTTCGCATACTTGTTGGCAAGATCCTGGGTTTTTTTTGGTTTGGATCACGTAGTAATGTGGTACCACACCGAAGCAGTCAATTAAACCTGGTTGCGATTAATATTTTAGAGGATAACGCCGGTTATGTCTCGGTTAGGTCAGGGATTTGCCCTCATCTGGCTCGTACCTTCGCATTTTTCGCTTACTTGTTGGCAAGATCCTGGGCTTTTTTTGGTTTGGATCACGTAGTAATGTGGTACCACACTGAGACAGTCAATAAAAGCTGGTTCCGAATAGTATTTTAGTGGATAGCGCAGGTTACGTCTGGGTTAGTTCTGGTATTTGCAATCATCCGGCTCATACTTTCGCGTTTTTCGCATAGTTGTTTGCCAGATCCTGGGTTTTTTCTGGTTTGGATCCCGTAGTAATGAAGTTCCACACCGAAACAGTCAACTAAACCTGGTTGCAATTAATATTTTACCGGATAACGCCGGTTATGTCTCGGGTAGGTCTAGGATTTGCCGTCATCTGGCTCGTATTTTCGCATTTCTCGCATACTTGTTGGCCAGATCCTGGCCTTTTCCTGGCTTGGACCACGTAGTAATGTGGTATCACACTGAAACAGTCAATCAAACCTGGTTGCGATTAATATTTTAGAGGATAACGCCGGTTATGTCTGGGTTAGGTCTGGTATTTGCCCTCATCTGGCTCGTACTTTCGCATTTTTCGCATACATGTAGGCAGGATCCTGGGCTTTTTCTGGGTTTGGATCACGTAGTAATGCGGTACCACACCGAAACAGTCAATTTAACCTGGTCCCGATTAATATTTTAGAGGATAACGCCGGTTATGTCTGGGTTAGGTCTGGTATTTGCCCTCATCTGGCACGTAATTTCGCGTTTTTCGCATACTTGTTGGCAAGATCCTGGGCTTTTTTTGTTTTGGATCACGTAGTAATATGGTACCACACTGAGGCAGTCAATAAAAGCTGGTTCCGAATAGTATTTTAGAGGATAGCGCAGGTTACGTCTGGGTTAGTTCTGGTATTTGCAATCATCTGGCTCATACTTTCGCGTTTTTCGCATAGTTGTTTGCCAGATCCTGGGCTTTTTCTGGTTTGGATCCCGTAGTGATGAAGTTCCACACCGAAACAGTCAATTAAACCTGGTTCCGATGAATATTTTGGAGGATAACGCTGGTTATGTTTGGGTTAGTTCTGGTATTTGCCCTCATCTGGCTCGTACTTTCGCACCTTTCGCATACTTGTTGGCCAGATCCTGGCCTTTTTCTGGTTTGGATCACGTAGTAATGCGGTACCACACTGAAACTGTCAATTAAACCTGGTTCCGGTTAGTATTTTAGAGGATAACGCCGGTTATGTCTGGGTTAGGTCTGGTATTTGCCCTCATCTGGCTCGTTCTTTCGCATTTTTCGCAAACTTGTTGGCCAGATCCTGGCCTTTTTCTGGATTGGATCACGTGGTAATGCGGTACCACACCGAAACAGTCAAGTAAACCTGGTTGCGATTAATATTTTAGAGGATAACGCCGGTTATGTCTGGGTTAGGTCTGGTATTTGCCCTCATCTGGCTCATACTTTCGCGTTTTTCGCGTACTTGTTGGACAGATCCTGGCCTTTTTCTGGCTTGGATCACGTAGTAATTTGGTACCACACTGAAACAGTCAATTAAACCTGGTTCCGATTAATTTTTTAGAGGATAACGCCGGTTATGTCTGGGTTAGGTCTGGGATTTGCCGTCATCTTGCTCGTGCTTTCGTATTTTTCGCATACTTGTTGGCCAGATCCTGGGTTTTTTGGTTTGGAACCCGTCGTAATGTGGTTCCACACCGAAGCAGTCAATTAAACCTGGTTGCGATTAATATTTTAGAGGATAACGCCGGTTATGGCTCGGTTAGGTCAGGGATTGGCCCTCATCTGGCTCGTACTTTCGCATTTTTCGCATACATGTTGGCCAGATCGTGGCCTTTTTCTGGTTTCGATCCCGTAGTAACGAGGTTCCACACCGAAACAGTCAATTAAACGTGGTTGCGGTTAATATTTTAGAGGATAACGCCGGTTATGTCTCGGTTAGGTCTGGGATTTGCCCCCATCTGGCTCGTACTTTCGCATTTTTCGCATACTTGTTGGCCAGATCCTGGCCTTTTTCTGGTTTGGATCTCGTAGTAACGAGGTTCCACACCGAAACAGTCAATTAAACGTGGTTGCGGTTAATATTTTAGAGGATAACGCAGGTTACGTCTGGGTTAGTTCTGGTATTTGCAATCATCTGGCTCGTACTTTCGCACCTTTCGCATACTTGTTGGCCAGATCCTGGCCTTTTTCTGGTTTGGATCACGTAGTAATGCGGTACCACACCGAAACAGTAAATTAAATCTGGTTGCGATTAATATTTTAGAGGATAACGCCGGTTATGTCTCGGTTAGGTCTGGGATTTGACCTCATCTGGCTCGTACTTTCGCATTTCTCGCATACTTGTTGGCCAGATCCTGGGCTTTTTCAGGCTTGGATCACGTAGTAATATGGTACCACACAGAAACAGTCAATAGAAGCTGGTTCCGAATAGTATTTTAGGGGATGACGCTGGTTATGTCTGGGTTAGTTCTGGTATTTCCAACCATCTGGCTCATACTTTCGCGATTTCGTATACTTGTTTGCCAGATCCTGGCCTTTTTCTGGCTTGGACCACGTAGTAATGTGGTATCACAATGAAACAGTCAATTCACCTGGTTGCGATTAATATTTTAGAGGATAACGCCGGTTATGTCTCGGGTAGGTCTGGGATTTGCCGTCATCTGGCTCGTATTTTCGCATTTTTCGCATAACTGTTGGCCAGATCCTGGCCTTTTTCTGGTTTGGATCCCGTAGTAATGTGGATCCACACCGAAACAGTCAATTAAACCTGGTTGCGATGAATATTTTGGAGGATAACGCTGGTTATGTTTGAGTTAGTTCTGGTATTTGCAATCATCTGGCTCATACTTTCGCGTTTTTCGCATACTTGTTGGCCAGATCCTGGGTTTTTTCTGGTTTGGATCCCGTAGTAATGAAGTTCCACACCGAAACAGTCAATTAAACCTGGTTGCGATTAATATTTTAGAGGATAACGCCGGTTACGTCTCGGGTAGTTCTGGGATTTGCCGTCATCTGGCCCGTATTTTCGCATTTTTCGCATACCTGTTGGCAAGATCCTGGGCTTTTTCTGGATTGGATCACGTGGTAATGCGGTACCACACCGAAACAGTCAAGTAAACCTGGTTCCGAATAGTATTTTAGAGGATAACGCAGGTAACGTCTGGGTTAGTTCTGGTATTTGCAATCATCTGGCTCATACTTTCGCGTCTTTCGCATACTTGTTGGCCAGATCCTGGCCTTTTTCTGGCTTGGACCACGTAGTAATGTGGTATCACACTGTAACAGTCAATTAAACCTGGTTCCGATTAATATTTTAGAGGATAACGCCGGTTATGTCTGGGTTAGGTCTGGTATTTGCCCTCATCTGTCTCGTTCTTTCGCATTTTTCGCAAACTTGTTGGCCAGATCCTGGCCTTTTTCTGGATTGGATCACGTGGTAATGCGGTACCACACCGAAACAGTCAAGTAAACCTGGCTCCGAATAGTATTTTAGAGGATAACGCAGGTAACGTCTGGGTTAGTTCTGGTATTTGCAATCATCTGGCTCATACTTTCGCGTTTTTCGCATACTTGTTGGCCAGATCCTGGGTGTTTTCTGGTTTGGATCCCGTAGTAACGAGGTTCCTCACCGAAACAGTCAATTAAACCTGGTTCCGATTAATATTTTGGAGGATAACGCTGGCTATATTTGGGTTAGTTCTGGTATTTGCAATCATCTGGCTCGTGCTATCGCTTCTTTCGCATACTTGTTGGCGAGATCCTGGGTTTTTTTTGGTTTGGATCACGTAGTAATGTGGTACCACACTGAAACAGTCAATTAAACCTGGTTCCGATTAATATTTTAGAGGATAACGCCGGTTATGTCTGGGTTAGGTCTGGTATTTGCCCTCATCTGGCACGTAATTTCGCGTTTTTCGCATACTTGTTGACAAGATTCTGGGCTTTTTTTAGTTTGGATCCCGTAGTAATGTGGTACCACACTGAGACAGTCAATAAAAGCTGGTTCCGAATAGTATTTTAGAGGATAACGCAGGTAACGTCTGGGTTAGTTCTGGTATTTGCAATCATCTGGCTCATACTTTCGCGTTTTTCGCATACTTGTTGGCCAGATCCTGGGTTTTTTCTGGTTTGGATCCCGTAGTGATGAAGTTCCACACCGAAACAGTCAATTAAACCTGGTTCCGATGAATATTTTGGAGGATAACGCTGGTTATGTTTGGGTTAGTTCTGGTATTTGCCCTCATCTGGCTCGTACTTTCGCACCTTTCGCATACTTGTTGGCCAGATCCTGGCCTTTTTCTGGTTTGGATGACGTAGTAATGCGGTACCACACTGAAACTGTCAATTAAACCTGGTTCCGGTTAGTATTTTAGAGGATAACGCCGGTTATGTCTGGGTTAGGTCTGGTATTTGCCCTCATCTGGCTCGTTCTTTCGCATTTTTCGCAAACTTGTTGGCCAGATCCTGGCCTTTTTCTGGATTGGATCACGTGGTAATGCGGTACCACACCGAAACAGTCAAGTAAACCTGGTTGCGATTAATATTTTAGAGGATAACGCCGGTTATGTCTGGGTTAGGTCTGGTATTTGCCCTCATCTGGCTCATACTTTCGCGTTTTTCGCGTACTTGTTGGACAGATCCTGGCCTTTTTCTGGCTTGGGTCACGTAGTAATTTGGTACCACACTGAAACAGTCAATTAAACCTGGTTCCGATTAATTTTCTAGAGGATAACGCCGGTTATGTCTGGGTTAGGTCTGGGATTTGCCGTCATCTTGCTCGTGCTTTCGTATTTTTCGCATACTTGTTGGCCAGATCCTAGGTTTTTTGGTTTGGAACCCGTCGTAATGTGGTTCCACACCGAAGCAGTCAATTAAACCTGGTTGCGATTAATATTTTAGAGGATAACGCCGGTTATGGCTCGGTTAGGTCAGGGATTGGCCCTCATCTGGCTCGTACTTTCGCATTTTTCGCATACTTGTTGGCCAGATCGTGGCCTTTTTCTGGTTTCGATCCCGTAGTAACGAGGTTCCACACCGAAACAGTCAATTAAACGTGGTTGCGGTTAATATTTTAGAGGATAACGCCGGTTATGTCTCGGTTAGGTCTGGGATTTGCCCCCAACTGGCTCGTACTTTCGCATTTTTCGCATACTTGTTGGCCAGATCCTGGCCTTTTTCTGGTTTGGATCCCGTAGTAACGAGGTTCCACACCGAAACAGTCAATTAAACGTGGTTGCGGTTAATATTTTAGAGGATAACGCAGGTTACGTCTGGGTTAGTTCTGGTATTTGCAATCATCTGGCTCGTACTTTCGCACCTTTCGCATACTTGTTGGCCAGATCCTGGCCTTTTTCTGGTTTGGATCACGTAGTAATGCGGTACCACACCGAAACAGTAAATTAAATCTGGTTGCGATTAATATTTTAGAGGATAACGCCGGTTATGTCTCGGTTAGGTCTGGGATTTGACCTCATCTGGCTCGTACTTTCGCATTTCTCGCATACTTGTTGGCCAGATCCTGGGCTTTTTCAGGCTTGGATCACGTAGTAATATGGTACCACACAGAAACAGTCAATAGAAGCTGGTTCCGAATAGTATTTTAGGGGATGACGCTGGTTATGTCTGGGTTAGTTCTGGTATTTCCAACCATCTGGCTCATACTTTCGCGATTTCGTATACTTGTTTGCCAGATCCTGGCCTTTTTCTGGCTTGGACCACGTAGTAATGTGGTATCACAATGAAACAGTCAATTCACCTGGTTGCGATTAATATTTTAGAGGATAACGCCGGTTATGTCTCGGGTAGGTCTGGGATTTGCCGTCATCTGGCTCGTATTTTCGCATTTTTCGCATACTTGTTGGCCAGATCCTGGCCTTTTTCTGGTTTGGATCCCGTAGTAATGTGGATCCACACCGAAACAGTCAATTAAACCTGGTTGCGATGAATATTTTGGAGGATAACGCTGGTTATGTTTGAGTTAGTTCTGGTATTTGCAATCATCTGGCTCATACTTTCGCGTTTTTCGCATACTTGTTGGCCAGATCCTGGGTTTTTTCTGGTTTGGATCCCGTAGTAATGAAGTTCCACACCGAAACAGTCAATTAAACCTGGTTGCGATTAATATTTTAGAGGATAACGCCGGTTACGTCTCGGGTAGTTCTGGGATTTGCCGTCATCTGGCCCGTATTTTCGCATTTTTCGCATACCTGTTGGCAAGATCCTGGGCTTTTTCTGGATTGGATCACGTGGTAATGCGGTACCACACCGAAACAGTCAAGTAAACCTGGTTCCGAATAGTATTTTAGAGGATAACGCAGGTAACGTCTGGGTTAGTTCTGGTATTTGCAATCATCTGGCTCATACTTTCGCGTCTTTCGCATACTTGTTGGCCAGATCCTGGCCTTTTTCTGGCTTGGACCACGTAGTAATGTGGTATCACACTGTAACAGTCAATTAAACCTGGTTCCGATTAATATTTTAGAGGATAACGCCGGTTATGTCTGGGTTAGGTCTGGTATTTGCCCTCATCTGTCTCGTTCTTTCGCATTTTTCGCAAACTTGTTGGCCAGATCCTGGCCTTTTTCTGGATTGGATCACGTGGTAATGCGGTACCACACCGAAACAGTCAAGTAAACCTGGTTCCGAATAGTATTTTAGAGGATAACGCAGGTAACGTCTGGGTTAGTTCTGGTATTTGCAATCATCTGGCTCATACTTTCGCGTTTTTCGCATACTTGTTGGCCAGAACCTGGGTGTTTTCTGGTTTGGATCCCGTAGTAACGAGGTTCCTCACCGAAACAGTCAATTAAACCTGGTTCCGATTAATATTTTGGAGGATAACGCTGGCTATATTTGGGTTAGTTCTGGTATTTGCAATCATCTGGCTCGTACTATCGCTTCTTTCGCATACTTGTTGGCCAGATCCTGGGTGTTTTCTGGTTTGGATCACGTAGTAATGTGGTACCACACTGAAACAGTTAATTAAACCTGGTTCCGATTAATATTTTAGAGGATAACGCCGGTTATGTCTGGGATAGGTCTGGTATTTGCCCTCATCTGGCTCGTACTTTCGCATTTTTCGCATACTTGTTGACAAGATTCTGGGCTTTTTTTAGTTTGGATCCCGTAGTAATGTGGTACCACACTGAAACAGTCAATAAAAGCTGGTTCCGAATCGTATTTTAGAGGATAACGCAGGTAACGTCTGGGTTAGTTCTGGTATTTGCAATCATCTGGCTCATACTTTCGCGTTTTTCGCATACTTGTTGGCCAGATCCTGGGTGTTTTCTGGTTTGGATCCCGTAGTAACGGGGTTCCTCACCGAAACAGTCAATTGAACGTGGTTGCGGTTAATATTTTAGAGGCTAACGCCGGTTATGTCTCGGTTAGGTCAGGGATTTGCCCTCATCTGTCTCGTGCTTTCGTAACTTTCGCGTACTGGTTGGCCAGATCTTGGGTTTTTTGTGGTTTGGATCCCGTCGTAATGTTGTTCCACACTGATGCAGTCAATTAAACCTGGTTGCAATGAATATTTTGGAGGATAACGCTGGTTACATTTGGGTTAGTTCTGGTATTTGCAATCATCTGGCTCGTACTTTCGCATTTTTCGCATACTTGTTGGCAAGATCCTGACCTTTTTCTGGTTTGGATCACGTAGTAATGCGGTACCACACTGAAACAGTCAATTAAACCTGGTTCCGGTTAGTATTTTAGAGGATCACGCCGGTTATGTCTGGGTTAGGTCTGGTATTTGCCCTCATCTGGCTCGTACTTTCGCATTTCTCGCAAACTTGTTGGCCAGATCCTGGCCTTTTTGTGGATTGGATCACGAGGTAATGCGGTATCACACCGAAACAGTCAAGTAAACCTGGTTGCGATTAATATTTTAGAGGATAACGCCGGTTATGTCTCGGTTAGGTCTGGGATTTGCCCTCATCTGGCTCATACTTTCGCATTTCTCGCATACTTGTTGGCCAGAGCCTGGGCTTTTTCTGGTTTGGATCACGTAGTAATGTGGTACCACACTGAAACAGTCAATAAAAGCTGGTTCCGATTAGTATTTTAGAGGATAGCGCTGGTTATGTCTGGGTTAGTTCTCGTATTTGCAATTATCTGGCACATACTATCGCGTTTTTCGCATACTTCTTGGCCAGATCCAGGGTTTTTTCAGGTTTGGATCCCGTAGTAATGTGGTTCCATACCGAAACAGTCAATTAAACCTGGTTGGGATGAATATTTTAGGGGATAACGCCGGTTATGTCTGGGTTAGGTCTGGGATTGCCGTCATCTTGCTCGTGCTTTAGTATTTTTCGCATACTTGTTGGCCAGATCCTGGGTTTTTTCTGGTTTGGATCCCGTCGTAATGTGGTTCCACACCGATGCAGTCAATTAAACCTGGTTGCAATGAATATTTTGGAGGATAACGCTGGTTACATTTGGGTTAGTTCTGGGATTTGCAATCATCTGGCTCGTACTTTCGCATTTTTCGCATACTTGTTGGCAAGATCCTGACCTTTTTCTGGTTTGGATCACGTAGTAATGTGGTACCACAATGAAACAGTCAATTAAACCTGGTTCCGATTAATATTTTAGAGAATAACGCCGGTTATGTCTGGGTTAGGTCTGGTATTTGCCCTCATCTGGCTCGGACTTTCGCATTTTTCGCATACTTGTTGACGAGATTCTGGGCTTTTTTTAGTTTGGATCACGTAGTAATGTGGTACCACACTGAAACAGTCAATTAAACCTGGTTCCGATTAATATTATAGAGGATAACGCCGGTTATGTCTGGGTTAGGTCTGGTATTTGCCCCCATCTGGCTCGTACTTTCGCATTTTTCGCATACTTGTTGACGAGATTCTGGGCTTTTTTTAGTTTGGATCACGTAGTAATGTGGTACCACACTGAAACAGTCAATCAAACCTGGTCCCGATTAATATTTTAGAGGATAACGCCGGTTATGTCTGAGTTAGGTCTGGTAATTGCCCTCATCTGGCTCGTACTTTCGCATTTTTCGCATACTTGTAGGCAAGATCCTGGCCTTTTTCTGATTTGGATCACGTAGTAATGCGGTACCACACCGAAACAGTCAATTAAACCTGGTAGCGATTAATTTTTTAGAGGATAACGCCGGTTATGTCTGGGTTAGGTCTGGGATTTGCCGTCATCTTGCTCGTGCTTTCGTATTTCTCGCATACTTGTTGGCCAGATCCTGGGTTTTTTGTGGTTTGGATCCCGTCGTAATGTCGTTCCACACCGAAGCAGTCAATTAAACCTGGTTGCGATGAATATTTTGGAGGATAACGCTGGTTATGTTTTGGTTAGTTCTGGTATTTGCAATCATCTGGCTCGTAGCTTCGCATTTTTCGCTTACTTGTTGGCAAGATCCTGGGCTTTTTTTGGTTTGGATCACGTAGTAATGTGGTACCACACTGAAACAGTCAATAAAAGCTGGTTCCGAATAGTATTTTAGAGGATAGCGCAGGTTACGTCTGGGTTAGTTCTGGTATTTGCAATCATCTGGCTCATACTTTCGCGTTTTTCGCATACTTGTTGGCCAGATCCTGGGTTTTTTCTGGTTTGGATCCCGTAGTAATGAAGTTCCACACCGAAACAGTCAATTAAACCTGGTTGCGATTAATATTTTAGCGGATAACGCCGGTTATGTCTCGGGTAGGTCTGGGATTTGCCGTCATCTGGCTCGTACTTTCGCATTTCTCGCATACTTCTTGGCCAGATCCTGGCCTTTTCCTGGCTTGGACCACGTAGTAATGTGGTATCACACTGAAACAGTCAATTAAACCTGGTTCCGAATAGCATTTTAGAGGATAACGCAGGTTACGTCTGGGTTAGTTCTGGTATTTGCAATCATCTGGCTCATACTTTCACGTTTTTCGCATACTTGTTGGCCAGATTTTGGGTTTTTTCTGGTTTGAATCCCGTAGAAATGAAGTTCCACACCGAAACAGTCAATTAAACCTTGTTGCGATTAATATTTTAGAGGATAACGCCGGTTATGTCTCGCGTGGGTCTGGGATTTGCCGTCACCTGGCTCGTGTTCGCATTTTTCGCATACATGTTGGCCAGATCCTGGGCTTTTTTCGGTTTGGATCACGTAGTAATGTAGTACCACACTGAAACAGTCAATAAAAGCTGGTTCCGAATAGTATTTTAGAGGATAACGAAGGTTACGTCTGGGTTAGTTCTGGTATTTGCAATCATCTGGCTCATACTTTCGCATTTTTCGCACACTTGTTGGCCAGACCCTGGCCTTTTTCTGGCTTGGACCACGTAGTAATGTGGTACCACACTGAAACAGTCAATTAAACCTGGTGGCGATTAATATTTTAGAGGATAACGCCGGTTATGTCTGGGTTATGTCTGGAATTTGCCCTCATCTGGCTCGTACTTTCGCATTTTTCACATACTTGTTGGCTAAATCCTCGCCTTTTTCTAGATTGGCTCACTTAGTAATGCGGTACCACACCGAAATTGCTAACTACACCTGGTTGCGATTAATATTTTAGAGGATAACGCCGGTTATGTCTCGGTTAGGTCTGGTATTTGCCCTCATCCGGCTCGTACTTTCGCATTTCTCGCATACTTGTTGGCCAGATCCTGGCCTTTTCCTGGTTTAGACCACGTAGTAATGCGGTACCACACCGAAGCAGTCAATTAATCCTGGTTGCGATTAATATTTTAGAGGATAACGCCGGTTATGTCTCGGTTAGGTCTGGGATTTGCCCTCATCTGTCTCGTACTTTCGCATTTTTCGCATACTTGTTGGCCAGATCCTGGCATTTTTCTGGCTTGGACCACGTAGTAATTTGGTACCACACTGAAACAGTCAATTAAACCTGGTTCCTATTAATATTTTAAAGGATAACGCCGGTTATGTCTGGGTTAGGTCTGGTATTTGCCCCCATCTGGCTCGTACTTTCGCATTTTTCGGATACTTGTTGGCCAGATACTGGCCTTTTTCTGGTTTCGATCACATAGTAATGCGGTACCACACCGAACAGGCAATTAAACCTGGTTGCGATTAATATTTTAGAGGATAACGCCGGTTATGTCCCGGTTAGGTCTGGGATTTGCCCTCATCTGGCTCGTACTTTCGCACTTTTCGCATACTTGTTGGCCAGATCCTGTCCTTTTTCTGGCTTGGACCAAGTAGTAATGTGGGACCACACTCAAACAGTCAATTAAACCTGGTTGCGATTAATATTTTAGAGGATAACGCTGGTAATGTCTGGGTTAGTTCTGGTATTTGCAATCATCTGCCTCGTACTTTCGCATTTTTCGCATACTTGTTGGCCAGATCCTGGGCTTTTTCTGCTTTGGATCACGTAGTAATGTGGTACCACACTGAAACAGTCAATAAAAGCTGGTTCCGATTAGTATTTGAGAGGATAACGCCGGTTATGTCTCGGTTAGGTCTGGGATTTGCCCTTATCTGGCTCGTACCTTCGCATTTTTCGCCTGCTTGTTGGCAAGATCCTGGGCTTTTTTTGGTTTGGATCACGTAGTAATGTGGTACCACACTGAAACAGTCAATAAAAGCTGCTCCCGGTTAGTATTTTGGAGGATAACGCTGGTTACGTCTGGGTTAGGTCTGGTATTTGCCCTCATCTGGCTCGTACTTTCGCATTTTTCGCATACTTGTTGGCCAGATCCTGGCCTTTTTAAGGTTTGGATCACGTTGTTACGCGGTACCACACCGAAACAGTCAATCAAACCTGGTTGCGATTAATGTTTTACAGGATAACGCCGGCTATGTCTCGGTTAGGTCTGGGATTTGCCCTGATCTGGCTCGAACCTTCGCATTTTGCGCCTGCTTGTTGGCAAGATCCTGGGCTTTTTCTGGTTTGGATCAGGTAGTAATGCGGTACCACACCGAAGCAGTCAATTTAACCTGGTTGCGATTAATATTTCAGAGGATAACGCTGGTTATGTCTCGGCTAGGTCTGGGATTTGCCCACATCTGGCTCGTAATTTCGCATTTTTCGCATACTTATTGGCCAGATCCTGGCCGTTTGCTAGCTTGGACCACGTAGTAATATGGTACCACACAGAAACAGTCAATAGAAGCTGGTTCCGAATAGTATTTTAGAGGATAACGCTGGTTATGTCTGGGTTAGTTCTGGTATTTGCCCTCATCTGGCTCGTACCTTCGCATTTTTCGCCTACTTGTTGGCATGATCCTGGGCTTTTTCTGGTTTGGATCACGTTGTAATGCGGTACCACACCGTAACAGTCAATTAAACCTGGTTGCGATTAATATTTTGGAGGATAACGCCAGTTATGTCTCGGTTAGGTCTGGGATTTGCCCACATCTGGCTCGTACCTTCGCATTTTTCGCCTACTTGTTGGCAAGATCCTGGGCTTTTTTTGGATTGGTTCACGAAGTAATGCGGCTCCACACCGTAACAGTCAATAAAAGCTGGTTCCCGTTAGTATTTTAGACGATAACACTGGTTATGTCTGGGTTAGTTCTGGTATTTGCCCTCGTCTGGCTCGTACTTTCGCATTTTTCGCTTACTTGTTGGCCAGATCTTGGGTTTCTTGTGGTTTGGATCCCGTCGTAATGTGGTTCCACACCGTAGCAGTCAAATAAACCTGGTTGCGATGAATATTTTGGAGGATAACGCTGGTTATGTTTGGGTTAGTTCGGGTATTTGCAATCATCTGGCTCGTACTTTCGCATTTTTCGCATACTTGTTGGCCAGATGCTGGGCTTTTTCTGCTTTGGATCACGCAGTAATGTGGTACCACACTGAAACAGTCAGTAAAAGCTGGTTCCGATTAGTATTTGAGAGGATAACGCCGGTTATGTCTCGGTTAGGTCTGGGCTTTGCCCTCATCTGGCACGTACTTTCGCATTTCTCGCATACTTGTTGGCCAGATCCTGGGCTTTTTCTGGCTTGGACCACGTAGTAATTTGGTACCACACTGAAACAGTCAATTAAACCTGGTTCCTATTAATATTTTAAAGGATAACGCCGGTTATGTTTGGGTTAGGTCTGGTATTTGGCCTTATCTGGCTCGTACTTTCGCATTTTTCGCATACTTGTTGGCCAGATCATGACCTTTTTCTGGTTCGGATCACGTAGTAATGCGGTACCACACCGAACAGGCAATTAAACCTGGTTGCGATTAATATTTTAGAGGATAACGCCGGTTATGTCCCGGTTAGGTCTGGGATTTGCCCTCATCTGGCTCGTACTTTCGCACTTTTCGCATACTTGTTGGCCAGATCCTGTCCTTTTTCTGGCTTGGACCAAGTAGTAATGTGGGACCACACTCAAACAGTCAATTAAACCTGGTTGCGATTAATATTTTAGAGGATAACGCTGGTAATGTCTGGGTTAGTTCTGGTATTTGCAATCATCTGCCTCGTACTTTCGCATTTTTCGCATACTTGTTGGCCAGATCCTGGGCTTTTTCTGCTTTGGATCACGTAGTAATGTGGTACCACACTGAAACAGTCAATAAAAGCTGGTTCCGATTAGTATTTGAGAGGATAACGCCGGTTATGTCTCGGTTAGGTCTGGGATTTGCCCTTATCTGGCTCGTACCTTCGCATTTTTCGCCTGCTTGTTGGCAAGATCCTGGGCTTTTTTTGGTTTGGATCACGTAGTAATGTGGTACCACACTGAAACAGTCAATAAAAGCTGCTCCCGGTTAGTATTTTGGAGGATAACGCTGGTTACGTCTGGGTTAGGTCTGGTATTTGCCCTCATCTGGCTCGTACTTTCGCATTTTTCGCATACTTGTTGGCCAGATCCTGGCCTTTTTAAGGTTTGGATCACGTTGTTACGCGGTACCACACCGAAACAGTCAATCAAACCTGGTTGCGATTAATGTTTTACAGGATAACGCCGGCTATGTCTCGGTTAGGTCTGGGATTTGCCCTGATCTGGCTCGAACCTTCGCATTTTGCGCCTGCTTGTTGGCAAGATCCTGGGCTTTTTCTGGTTTGGATCAGGTAGTAATGCGGTACCACACCGAAGCAGTCAATTTAACCTGGTTGCGATTAATATTTCAGAGGATAACGCTGGTTATGTCTCGGCTAGGTCTGGGATTTGCCCACATCTGGCTCGTAATTTCGCATTTTTCGCATACTTATTGGCCAGATCCTGGCCTTTTGCTAGCTTGGACCACGTAGTAATATGGTACCACACAGAAACAGTCAATAGAAGCTGGTTCCGAATAGTATTTTAGAGGATAACGCTGGTTATGTCTGGGTTAGTTCTGGTATTTGCCCTCATCTGGCTCGTACCTTCGCATTTTTCGCCTACTTGTTGGCATGATCCTGGGCTTTTTCTGGTTTGGATCACGTTGTAATGCGGTACCACACCGTAACAGTCAATTAAACCTGGTTGCGATTAATATTTTGGAGGATAACGCCAGTTATGTCTCGGTTAGGTCTGGGATTTGCCCACATCTGGCTCGTACCTTCGCATTTTTCGCCTACTTGTTGGCAAGATCCTGGGCTTTTTTTGGATTGGTTCACGAAGTAATGCGGCTCCACACCGTAACAGTCAATA
Source organism: Colletes latitarsis (assembly GCF_051014445.1). Classification (NCBI taxonomy): domain Eukaryota; kingdom Metazoa; phylum Arthropoda; class Insecta; order Hymenoptera; family Colletidae; genus Colletes; species Colletes latitarsis. Next base: position 18,060,075 of record NC_135136.1, read on the forward strand.
AAAGCTGGTTCCCGTTAGTATTTTAGACGATAACGCTGGTTATGTCTGGGTTAGTTGTGGTATTTGCAATCATCTGGCTCATACTTTCGCAATTTTCGCGTACTTGTTGGCCAGATCTTGGGTTTTTTGTCGTTTGGAACCCGTCGTAATGTGGTTCCACACCGAAGCAGTCAATTAAACCTGGTTGCGGTGAATATTTTGGAGGATAACGTTGGTTATGTTTGGGTCAGATCTGGTTTTTGCAATCATCTGGCTCGTACTTTCGAATTTTTCGCATACTTGTTGGCCGATCCCGGCCTTTTTCTGGTTTGGATCACGTAGTAATACGGTACCACACCGAAATTGTCAACTACACCTGGTTGCGATTAATATTTCAGAGGATAACGCCGGTTATTTCTCGGTTAGGTCTGGGATTTGCCCTCATCTGGCTCGTACTTTCGCATTTTTCGCCTACTTGTTCGACAGATCCTGGCCTTTTTCTGGTTTGGATCACGTAGTAATGCGGTACGACACCTAAACAGTCAATTAAACCAGGTTGCGATTAATATTTTAGAGGATAACGCCGGTTATGTCTCGGTTAGGTCTGGGATTTGCCCTCATCTGGCTCGTACTTTCGCATTTCTCGCGTACTTGTTGGTCAGATCCTGGTCTTTTTCTGGTTTGGATCACGTAGTAATATGGTACCACACAGAAACAGTCCATAAAAGCTGGTTCCGAATAGTATTCTAGAGGATAACGCTGGTTATGTCTGGCTTAGTTCTGGTATTTGCAACAATCTGGCTCATACATTCGCGATTTCGCATACTTGTTTGCCAGATCCTGGCTTTTTTCTGGTTTGGATCCCGTAGTAATGAGATTCCACACCGAAACAGTCAATTAAACCTGGTTGCGATTAATATTTTAGAGGATAACGCCGGTTATGTCTCGATTAGGTCTGGGATTTGCCCTCATCTTGCTCGTGCTTTCGTTTTTTTCGCATACTTCTTGGCCAGATCTTGGGTTTCTTGTGGTTTGGATCCCGTCGTAATGTGGTTCCACACCGAAGCAGTCAATTAAACCTGGTTACGATGAATATTTTGGAGGATAACGCTGGTTATGTTTGGGTTAGTTCTGGTATTTGCAATCATCTGGCTCGTACTTTCGCATTTTTCGCATACTTGTTGGCAAGATCCAGGGCTTTTTTTGGTTTGGATCACGTAGTAATGCGGCTCCACACCGTAACAGTCAATAAAAGCTGGTTCCGATTAGTATTTTAGAGGATAACGCTGGTTATGTCTGGGTTAGTTCTGGTATTTGCCCTCATCTGGCTCGTACTTTCGCATTTTTCGCATACTTGTTGGCCAGATCCTTGCCTTTTTCTGGCTTGGACCAAGTAGTAATGTGGGACCGCACTCAAACGGTCAATTAAACCTGGATGCGATTAATATTTTAGAGGATAACGCCGGTTATTTCTCGGTTAGGTCTGGGATTTGCCCACAGCTGTCACGTACATTCGCACTTTTCGCATTCTTGTTGGCCAGATCCCGGCCTTTTTCTGGTCTGTATCACGTAGTAATGCGGTACCACACCGAAACAGTCAGTTAAACCTGGTTGCGATTAATATTTAGGAGGATAACGCCGGTTATGTCTGGGTTAGTTCGGGTATTTGGAATCATCTGGCTCGTACTTTCGCATTTTTCGCATACTTGTTGGACAGATCCTGGGCTTTTTCTGCTTTGGATCACGTAGTAATTTGGTACCACACGGAACCAGTCAATAAAAGCTGGTTGCTATTAGTATTTTAGAGGATAACGCTGGTTATGTCTGGGTTAGTTCTGGTATTTGCAATCATCTGGCTCGTTCCTTCGCATTTTCACCTAATTGTTGGCAAGATCCTGGGCTTTTTCGGGTTTGGATCACGTAGTAATGCGGTACCACACTGTAACAGTCAATTAAACTGGTTGCGATTAATATTTTAGAGGATAACGCTGGTTATGTCTGGGTTAGTTCTGGTATTTGCATTCATCTGTCTCATACTTTCGCAATTTTCGCGTACTTGTTGGCCAGATCTTGGGTTTTTTGTGGTTTGGATCCCGTCGTAATGCGGCTCGACACCGAAGCAGTCAATACAACCTGGTTGCGATAAATATTTTGGAGGATAACGCTGCTGTGTTTGGGTTAGTTCTGGTATTTGCAATCATCTGGCTCGTACTTTCGCATTATTCGCATACTTGTAGGCCAGATCCTGGCCTTAATCTGGTTTGTATCACGTAGTAACGCGGTACCACACCGAAACAGTCAATTAAACCTGGTTGCGATTAATATTTTAGAGGATAACGCCGGTTATGTCTCGGTTAAGTCTGGGATTTGCCTTCATCTGTCTCGTACTTTCGCATTATTCGCATACTTGTAGGCCAGATCCTGGCCTTAATCTGGTTTGTATCACGTAGTATTGCGGTGCCACACCGTAACAGTCAATTAAACCTGGTTGCGATTAATATTTTGGAGGATAACGCCGGTTATGTCTCGGTTAGGTCTGGGATTTGCCCCCATCTGGCTCGTACCTTCGCATTTTTCGCCTACTTGTTGGCAAGATCCTTGGCTTTTTCTGGTTTGGATCACGTAGTAATGAGGTTCCACACCGAAACAGTCAATTAAACCTGGTTGCGATTAATATTTTAGAGGATAACGCCGGTTATGTCTCGCTTAGGTCTGGAATTTGGCCTCATCTGTGTCGTGCTTTCGTAATTTTCGCATACTTGTTGGCCAGATCCAGGGCTTTTTCTGGTTTGTATCCCGTCGTAATGTGGTACCACACTGAAACAGTCAATTAAACCTGGTTCCGGTTAGTGTTTTAGAGGATAACGCTGGTTATGTCTGGGTTAGTTATGGTATTTGCAATCATCTGGCTCGTACCTTCGCATTTTTCGCCTACTCGTTGGCAAGATCCTGGGCTTTTTCAGGTTTGGAGAACGTAGTAATGCGGTACCACACCGTAACAGTCAATTAAACCTGGTTGCGGTTAATATTTTAGAGGAAAACGCCGGTTATGTCTCGGTTAGGTCTGGGATTTGCCCTCATCTTGCTCGTGCTTTCGTATTTTTCACATACTTGTTGGCTAGATCCTGGGCTTTTTCTGTTTTGGATCACGTAGTAATGTGGTATCACACCGAGACAGTAAATTAAACCAGGTTGCGATTAATATTTTGGAGGATAACGCCGGTTATGTCTCGGTTAGGTCTGGGATTTGCCCTCATCTGGCCCGTACTTTCGCATTCTTCGCATACTTGTTGGCCAGATCCAAGGCTTTTCCTGGTTTGGATCACGTAGTAATGCGATACCACACCGAAACAGTCAATTAAACCTGGTTGCGATTAATGTTTTGGAGGATAACGCCCGTTATGTCTCGGTTAGGTCTGGGATTTGCCCCCATCTGGCTCGTACTTTCGCATTTTTCGCATACTTGTTGGCAAGATCCCGGCCTTTTTCTGGTTTGCATCCCGTAGTAATGACGCTCCACACCGAAACAGTCAATTAAACCTAGGTTCGATTAATATTTTAGAGGATAACGCCGGTTATATCTCGGTTAGGTCTGGGATTTGCCCTCATCTGGCTCGTACCTTCGCATTTTTCGCATTCTTGTGGGCCAGATCCTGGCCTTTTTATGGCTTGGGCCACGTAGTGATGTGGCACCACAGCGAAGCAGTCAATTAAACCTGGTTGCGATGAATATTTTGCAGGATAACGCCGGTTATGTCTCGGTTAGGTCTGGGATTTGCCCTCATCTGGCTCGTACTTTCACATTTTTCGCATACTTGTTGGCCAGATCGTGGCCTTTTTCCGGCTTGGACCACGTAGTAATGTGGTACCACACCGAAACAGTCAATAGAAGCTGGTTGCGATTAATATTTTAGAGGATAACGCCGGTTATATCTCGGTTAGGTCTGGGATTTGCCCTCATCTGGCTCGTACCTTCGCATTTTTCGCATTCTTGTGGGCCAGATCCTGGCCTTTTTCTGGCCCGGACCACGTAGTATTGCGGTACCACACTGAAACAGTCAATTAAACCTGGTTCCGATTAGTATTTTACAGGATAACACCGGTTATGTCTGGGTTAGGTCTGGGATTTGCCCTCGTCTGGCTAGTACCTTCGCATTTCTCGCATACTAGTTGGCCAGATCCTGGCATTTTTCTGGTCTGTATCACGTAGTATTGCGGTACCACACCGAAACTGTCAATTAAACCTGGTTGCGATTAATATTTTAGAGGATAACGCCGGTTATGTCTCGGTTAGGTCTGGGATTTGCCCTCATCTGTCTCGTACTTTCGCATTTTTCGCATTCTTGTGGGCCAGATCCTGGCATTTTTCTGGTCTGTATCACGTAGTATTGCGGTACCACACCGAAACAGTCAATTAAACCTGGTTGCGATTAATATGTTGGAGGATAACGCCGGTTATGTCTCGGTTAGGTCTGGGATTTGCCCTCATCTGGCTCGTACTCTCGCATTTTTCGTATACCTGTTTGCCAGATCGTGGCCTTTTTCAGGCTTGGACCACGTAGTAATGTGGTGCCGCACCGAAATAGTCAATAGAAGCTGGTTGCGATTAATATGTTAGAGGATAACGCAGGATATGTCTGGGTTAGGTCTGGTAATTGCCCACATCTGGCTCGTACTTTCTCATTTTTCGCATACTTGTTGGCGAGATCCCGGCCTTTTTGTGGTTTGGATCACGTAGTAATGTGGTGCCACACTGAAACAGTCAATAAAAGCTGGTTCCGATTAGTATTTTAGAGGATAACGCTGGTTATGTCTGGGTTAGTTCTGGAATTTGCAATCATCTGGCTCGTACCTTCGCATTTTTCGCCTACTTGTTGGCTTGATCGTGGGCTTTTTCTTGTTTGGATCAAGTAGCAATGTAGTACCACACCGAAGCAGTCAATTAAACCTGGTTGCGATTAATATTTTAGAGGATGACGCTGGTTATGTATCGGTGAGGTCTGGGATTTGCCCACATCTGGCTCGTACTTTCGCATTTTTCGCATACTTGTTGGCCAGATCCCGGCCTTTTTCTGGTTTGGATCACGTACTAATGCGGTACCAGGCCGAAACAGTTAATTAAACCTGGTTGCGATTAATATTTTAGAGGCTAACGCCGGTTATGTCTCGGTTAGGCCTGGGATTTGCCCTCATCTGGCTCGTACTTTCGCATTTTTCGCATACTTGTTGGCCAGATCCTGGCTTTTTCTGGTTTGGATCACGTAGTAATGTGGTTGTACAGCGAAACAGTCAATTAAGCCTGGTTGCAATTAATATTTTAGAGGATAACGCCGGTTATGTCTAGGTTAGGTCTGGTATTTGCCCTCATCTGGCTCGTACTTTCGCATTTTTCGCATACTTGTTGGCCAGATCCCGGCATTTTTCTGGTTTGGATCACGTACTAATGTGGTACCACACCGAAGCAGTCAATTAATCCTGGTTGCGATTAATATTTTAGAGGATAACGCCGGTTATGTCTCGGTTAGTTCTGGGATTTGCCCTCATCTGGCTAGTACCATAGCATTTTTCGCCAACTTGTTGGCTAGATCCTGAGCTTTTTCTGGTTTGGATCCCGTAATTATGACGCTCCACACCGAAACAGTCAATTAAACCTGGGTCCGATTAATATTTTAGAGGATAACGCCGGTTATGTCTCGGTTAGGTCTGGGATTTGCCCTCATCTGGCTCGTACTTTCGCATTTTTCGCATACTTGTTGGCCAGATCCTGGCCTTTTTTTGGCTTGGACCAAGTCGTAATGTGGGACCATACTCAAACAGTCAATTAAACCTGGTTGCGATTAATATTTTAGAGGATAACGCCGGTTATTTCAAGGTTAGGTCTGGGATATGCCCTCATCTGGCTCGTACTTTCGCATTTTTCGCATACCTCTTTGCCAGATCGTGGCCTTTTTCCGGCTTGGACCACGTAGTAATGTGGTACCACACCGAAATAGTCAATAGAAGCTGGTTGCGATTAATATGTTAGAGGATAACGCCGGTTATGCCTGGGTTAGGTCTGGTAATTGCCCATATCTGGCTCGTACTTTCGCATTTTTCGCATACGTGTTGGCCAGATCCCGGCCTTTTTCTGGTTTGTATCACGTACTAATGGGATTCCAGGCCGAAACAGTTAATTAAACCTTGTTGCGATTAATATCTTAGAGGACAGCGCCGGTTATGTCTCGGTTAGGTCTGGTATTTGCGCTCATCTGGCTCGTACTTTCGCATTTCTCGCATACTTGTTGACCAGATCCTGGCCTTTTTCTGGTTTGCATCACGTACTAATGCGGTACCACACCGAAGCAGTCAATTAAACCCGGTTTTGATTAATATTTTAGAGGATAACGCCGGTTATATCTCGGTTAGGTCTGGGATTTGCCCTCATCTGCCTCGTACCTTCGCATTTTTCGTATTCTTGTTGGCCAGATCCTGGCCTTTTTCTGGCTCGGACCACGTAGTAATGTGGTACCACACCGAAGCAGTCAATTATACCTGGTTGCGATTAATATTTTAGGGGATAACGCCGGTTATGTCTCGGTTAGGTCTGGGATTTGCCCTCATCTGGCTCGTACTTTCGCATTTTTCGCATACTTGTTGGCCAGATCGTGGCAATTTTCTGGCTTGGACCACGTAGTAATGTGGTACCACACCGAAACAGTCAATAGAAGCTGGTGCGATTAATATTTTACAGGATAACGCTGGTTATGTCTGGGTTAATTCTGGTATTTGCAATCATCTGGCTCATACTTTCGCAATTTTCGCGTACTTGTTGGACAGATCTAGGGTTTTTTGTGGTTTGGATCCCGTCGTAATGAGGTTCCACACCGAAGCAGTCAATTAAACCTGGTTGCGATGAATATTTTGGAGGATAACGCTGGTTATGTTTGGGTTAGTTCTGGTATTTGCAATCATCTGGCTGGTACTTTCGCATTTTTCGCATACTTGTTGGCCAGTTCCTGGGCCTTTTCTGGTTTGGATCACGTAGTAATGTGGTGCCACACTGAAACAGTCAATAAAAGGTGGTTCCTATTAGTATTTTAGAGGATAACGCTGGTTATGTCTGGGTTAGTTCTGGTATTTGCAATCATCTGGCTCGTACCTTCGCATTTTTCGCCTACTTGTTGGCTAGATCGTGGGCTTTTTCTGGTTTGGATCACGTAGTAATGCGGTCCCACACCGAAGCAGTCAATTAAACCTGGTTGCGATTAATATTTTAGGGGATAACGCTGGTTATGTCTGGGTTAGTTCTGGTATTTGCAATCATCTGGATCATACTTTCAAAATTTTCGCGAACTTGTTGGTCAGATCTTGGGTTTTTTCTGGTCTGTATCACGTAGTATTGCGGTACCACACCGAAACAGTCAATTAAACCTGGTTGCGATTAATATTTCAGAGGATAACGCCGGTTATGTCTCGGTTAGGTCTGGGATTTGCCCTCATCTGTCTCGTACTTTCGCATTTTTCGCATTCTTGTGGGCCAGATCCTGGCCTTTTTTTGGCTTGGACCAAGTCGTAATGTGGGACCATACTCAAACAGTCAATTAAACCTGGTTGCGATTAATATTTTAGAGGATAACGCCGGTTATGTCTAGGTTAGGTCTGGTATTTGCCCTCATCTGGCTCGTACTTTCGCATTTTTGGCATACTTGTTGGCCAGATCCCGGCATTTTTCTGGTTTGGATCACGTACTAATGCGGTACCAGACCGAAACAGTCAATTAATCCTGGTTGCGATTAATATTTTAGAGGATAACGCTGGTTATGTCTGGGTTAGGTCTGGGATTTGCCCTCATCTGTCTCGTACTTTCGCATTTTTCGCATACTTGTTGGCCAGATCCTGGCATTTTTCTGGTCTGTATCACGTAGTATTGCGGTACCACACCGAAACAGTCAATTAATCCTGGTTGCGATTAATATTTTAGAAGGATAACGCCGATTATGTCTCGGTTAGTTCTGGGATTTGTCCTCATCTGGCTAGTTCCTTAGCATTTTTCGCATACTTGTTGGCCAGATCGTGGCAATTTTCTGGCCTGGACCACGTAGTAATGTGGTACCACACCGAAACAGTCAATAGAAGCTGGTTGCGATTAATATTTTACAGGATAACGCTGGTTATGTCTGGGTTAATTCTGGTATTTGCAATCATCTGGCTCATACCTTCGCATTTTTCGCCTACTTGTTGGCTAGATCGTGGGCTTTTTCTGGTTTGGATCATGTAGTAATGCGGTCCCACACCGAAGCAGTCAATTAAACCTGGTTGCGATTAATATTTTAGGGGATAACGCTGGTTATGTCTGGGTTAGTTCTGGTATATGCAATCATCTCGCTCATACTTTCGCATTTTTTGCATTCTTGTGGGCCAGATCCTGTCCTTTTTCTGGCCCGGACCACGTAGTAATGTGGTACCACGCCGAAACAGGCAATTAAACCTGGTTGCGATTAATATTTTAGAGGATAACGCCGGTTATGTCTCGGTTAGGTCTGGTATTTGCCCTCATCTGGCTCGTACTTTCGCATTTCTCGCATACTTGTTGGCCAGATCCTGGCCTTTTCCTGGTTTAGATCACGTACTAATGCGGTACCAGACCGAAACAGTCAATTAATCCTGGTTGCGATTAATATTTTAGAGGATAACTCCGGTTATGTCTCGGTTACGTCAGGGATTTGCCCTCATCTGGCTCGTACTTTCGCATTTTTCGCATACTTGTTGGCCAGATCGTGGCCTTTTTCCGGCTTGGACCACGTAGTAATGTGGTACCACACCGAAACAGTCAATAGAAGCTGGTTGCGATTAATATTTTAGAGGATAACGTCGGTTATGTCTCGGTTAGGTCTGGTATTTGCCCTCATCTGGCTCGTACTTTCGCATTTCTCGCATACTTGTTGGCCAGATCCTGGGCTGTTTCTGGTTTGGATCACGTACTAATGTGGTACCAGACCAAAACAGTGAAATAATCCTGGTTGCGATTAATATTTTAGAGGATAACGCCGGTTATGTCTGGGTTAGGTCTGGGTTTTGCCCTTATCTGGCTCGTACTTTCGCATTTCTCGCATACTTGTTGGCCAGATCCTGGGCTGTTTCTGGTTTGGATCACGTACTAATGCGGTACCAGACCAAAACAGTCAATTAATCCTGGTTGCGATTAATATTTTAGAGGATAACGCCGGTTATGTCTCGGTTAGTTCTGGGATTTGCCCTCATCTAGCTAGTACCTTCGCATTTTTCGCCAACTTGTTGGCTAGATCCTGAGCTTTTTCTGGTTTGGATCCCGTAATAATGACGCTCCACACCGAAACAGTCAATTAAACCTGGGTTCGATTAATATTTTAGAAGATAACGCCGGTTATGTCTCGGTTAGGTCTGGGATTTGCACTCATCTGGCTCGTACTTTCGCATTTTTCGCATACTTGTTGGCCAGATCCTGGCATTTTTCTGGTTTGTATCACGTAGCAATGCGGTACCACACCGAAACAGTCAATTAAACCTGGTTGCGATTAATATTTTAGATGATAACGCTGGTTATATCTGGGTTAGTTCTGGTTTTTGCGATCATCTGGCTCGTACTTTCGCATTTTTCGCATACGTGTTGGCCAGTTCCCGGCCTTTTTCTGGTTTGTATCACATACTAATGGGATTCCAGGCCGAAACAGTTAATTAAAACTTGTTGCGATTAATATCTTAGAGGACAGCGTCGGTTATGTCTCGGTTAGGTCTGGTATTTGCGCTCATCTGGCTCGTACTTTCGCATTTCTCGCATACTTGTTGACCAGATCCTGGCCTTTTTCTGGTTTGCATCACGTACTAATGCGGTACCACACCGAAGCAGTCAATTAAACCCGGTTTTGATTAATATTTTAGAGGATAACGCCGGTTATATCTCGGTTAGGTCTGGGATTTGCCCTCATCTGCCTCGTACCTTCGCATTTTTCGTATTCTTGTTGGCCAGATCCTGGCCTTTTCCTGGCTCGGACCACGTAGTAATGTGGTACCACACCGAAGCAGTCAATTATACCTGGTTGCGATTAATATTTTAGGGGATAACGCCGGTTATGTCTCGGTTAGGTCTGGGATTTGCCCTCATATGGCTCGTACTTTCGCATTTCTCGCATACTTGTTGACCAGATTCTGGCCTTTTTCTGGCTTGGACCACGTAGTGATGTGGATCCACACAGAAGCAGTCAATTAAACCTGGTTGCGATGAATATTTAGGAGGATACAGCCGGTTATGTCTCGGTTAGTTCAGGGATTTGCCCTCATCTGTCTCGTACTTTTCCATTTTTCGCATACTTGTTGGCCAGATCCTGGCATTTTTCTGGTCTGTATCACGTAGTATTGCGGTACCACACCGAAACAGTCAACTAAACCTGGCTGCGATTAATATTTTAGAGGATAACGCTGGTTATGTCTGGGTTAGTTCTGGTATTTGCAATCATCTGGATCATACTTTCGCAATTTTCGCGTACTCGTTGGCCAGATCTTGGGTTTTTTGTGGTTTGGATCCCGTCGTAATGTGGTTCCACACCGAAGCAGTCAATTAAACCTGGTTGCGATGAATATTTAGGAGGATAACGCCGGTTATGTCTCGGTTAGGTCAGGGATTTGCCCTCATCTGGCCCGTACTTTCGCCTTTTTCGCATACTTGTTGGCCAGATCCTGGCCTTTTCCTGGTTTAGATCACGTACTAATGCGGTACCAGACCGAAACAGTCAATTAATCCTGGTTGCGATTAATATTTTAGAGGATAACGCCAGTTATGTCTCGGTTAGGTCAGGGATTTGCCCTCATCTGGCTCGTACTTTCGCATTTCTCGCATACTTGTTGGCCAGATCCTGGCCTTTTCCTGGTTTAGATCACGTACTAATGCGGTACCAGACCGAAACAGTCAATTAATCCTGGTTGCGATTAATATTTTAGAGGATAACGCCGGTTATGTCTGGGTTATGTCTGGGATTTGCCCCCATCTGGCTCGTACTTTCGCATTTCTCGCATACTTGTTGGCCAGATCCAGGGCTTTTTCTGGTTTGTATCCCGTCGTAATGTGGTTCCACACCGAAACAGTCAATTAATCCTGGTTGCGATTAATATTTTAGATGATAACGCTGGTTATATCTGGGTTAGTTCTGGTTTTTGCGATCATCTGGCTCATACTTTCGCATTTTTTGCATTCTTGTGGGCCAGATCCTGTCCTTTTTCTGGCCCGAACCACGTAGTAATGTGGTACCACACCGAAACAGTCAATTAAACCTGGTTGCGATTAATATTTTAGAGGATAACGCTGGTTATGTCTGGTATTTGCAATCATCTGGCTCGTACCTTCGCATTTTCCGCCTACTTGTTGGCAAGATCCTGGGCTTTTTCTGGTTTGGATCACGTAGTAATGCGGTACCACACCGTAACAGTCAATTAAACCTGGTTGCGGTTTGGATTTTGCAGGATAACGCCGTTTATGTCTGGGTTAGGTCTGGGATATGCCCTTATCTGGCTCCTACTTTCGCATTTCTCGCATACTTGTTGGCCAGATCCTGGGCTGTTTCTGGTTTGGATCACGTACTAATGCGGTACCAGACCAAAACAGTCAATTAATCCTGGTTGCGATTAATATTTTAGAGGATAACGCCGGTTATGTCTCGGTTAGTTCTGGGATTTGCCCTCATCTGGCTAGTACCTTCGCATTTTTCGCCAACTTGTTGGCTAGATCCTGAGCTTTTTCTGGTTTGGATCCCGTAATAATGACGCACCACACCGAAACAGTCAATTAAACCTGGGTTCGATTAATATTTTAGAGGATAACGCCGGTTATGTCTCGGTTAGGTCTGGGATTTGCCCTCATCTGGCTCGTACTTTCGCATTTTTCGCATACTTGTTGGCCAGATCCTGGCATTTTTCTGGTCTGTATCACGTAGCAATGCGGTACCACACCGAAACAGTCAATTAAACCTGGTTGCGATTAATATTTTAGATGATAACGCTGGTTATATCTGGGTTAGTTCTGGTTTTTGCGATCATCTGGCTCATACTTTCGCAATTTTCGCGAACTCGTTGGCCAGATCTTGGGTTTTTTGTGGTTTGGATCCCGTCGTAATGTGGTTCCACACCGAAGCAGTCAACTAAACCTGGTTGCGATGAATATTTAGGAGGATACAGCCGGTTATGTCTCGGTTAGGTCAGGGATTTGCCCTCATCTGTCTCGTACTTTTCCATTTTTCGCTTACTTGTTGGCCAGATCCTGGCATTTTTCTGGTCTGTATCACGTAGTATTGCGGTACCACACCGAAACAGTCAACTAAACCTGGTTGGGATTAATATTTTAGAGGATAACGCTGGTTATGTCTGGGTTAGTTCTGGGATTTGCCCTCATCTGGCTAGTACCTTCGCATTTTTCGCCAACTTGTTGGCTAGATCCTGAGCTCTTTCTGGTTTGGATCCCGTAATTATGACGCTCCACACCGAAACAGTCAATTAAACCTGGGTCCGATTAATATTTTAGAGGATAACGCCGGTTATGTCTCGGTTAGGTCTGGGATCTGCCCACAGCTGGCTCGTACTTCCGCATTTTTCGCATACTTGTTGGCCAGATCCTGGCCTTTTTCTGGTCTGGATCACGTAGTAATGCGGTACCACACCGTAACAGTCAATTAAACCTGGTTGCGATTAATATGTTGGAGGATAACGCCGGTTATGTCTCGGTTAGGTCTGGGATTTGCCCTCATCTGGCTCGTACTCTCGCATTTTTCGCATACCTGTTTGCCAGATCGTGGCCTTTTTCCGGCTTGGACCCCGTAGTAATGTGGTGCCGCACCGAAATAGTCAATAGAAGCTGGTTGCGATTAATATGTTAGAGGATAACGCAGGTTATGTCTGGGTTAGGTCTGGTAATTGCCCACATCTGGCTCGTACTTTCTCATTTTTCGCATACTTGTTGGCGAGATCCCGGCCTTTTTGTGGTTTGGATCACGTAGTAATGTGGTGCCACACTGAAACAGTCAATAAAAGCTGGTTCCGATTAGTATTTTAGAGGATAACGCTGGTTATGTCTGGGTTAGTTCTGGTATTTGCAATCATCTGGCTCGTACCTTCGCATTTTTCGCCTACTTGTTGGCTAGATCGTGGGCTTTTTCTTGTTTGGATCACGTAGCAATGTAGTACCACACCGAAGCAGTCAATTAAACCTGGTTGCGATTAATATTTTAGAGGATGACGCTGGTTATGTATCGGTGAGGTCTGGGATTTGCCGACATCTGGCTCGTACTTTCGCATTTTTCGCATACTTGTTGGCCAGATCCCGGCCTTTTTCTGGTTTGGATCACGTACTAATGCGGTACCAGGCCGGAACAGTTAATTAAACCTGGTTGCGATTAATATTTTAGAGGCTAACGCCGGTTATGTCTCGGTTAGGCCTGGGATTTGCCCTCATCTGGCTCGTACTTTCGCATTTTTCGCATACGTGTTGGCCAGTTCCCGGCCTTTTTCTGGTTTGTATCACGTACTAATGGGATTCCAGGCCGAAACAGTTAATTAAACCTTGTTGCGATTAATATCTTAGAGGACAGCGTCGGTTATGTCTCGGTTAGGTCTGGTATTTGCGCTCATCTGGCTCGTACTTTCGCATTTCTCGCATACTTGTTGGCCAGATCCTGGCCTTTTTCTGGTCTGGATCACGTAGTAATGCGGTACCAGACCGAAACAGTCAATTAATCCTGGTTGCGATTAATCTTTTAGAGGATAACGCTGGTTATGTCTGGGTTAGGTCTGGGATTTGCCCTCATCTGGCTAGTACCTTAGCATTTTTCACATACTTGTTGGCCAGATCGTGGCAATTTTCTGGCCTGGACCACGTAGTAATGTGGTACCACACCGAAACAGTCAATAGAAGCTGGTTGCGATTAATATTTTACAGGATAACGCCGGTTATGTCTCGGTTAGGTCTGGTATTTGCCCTCATCTGGCTCGTACTTTCGCATTTTTCGCATACTTGTTGACCAGATCCTGGCCTTTTCCTGGTTTAGATCACGTACTAATGCGGTACCAGACCGAAACAGTCAATTAATCCTGGTTGCGATTAATATTTTAGATGATAACGCTGGTTATATCTGGGTTAGTTCTGGTTTTTGCGATCATCTGGCTCATACTTTCGCATTTTTTGCATTCTTGTGGGCCAGTTCCCGGCCTTTTTCTGGTTTGTATCACGTACTAATGGGATTCCAGGCCGAAACAGTTAATTAAACCTTGTTGCGATTAATATCTTAGAGGACAGCGTCGGTTATGTCTGGGTTAATTCTGGTATTTGCAATCATCTGGCTCATACCTTCGCATTTTTCGCCTACTTGTTGGCTAGATCGTGGGCTTTTTCTGGTTTGGATCACGTAGTAATGCGGTCCCACACCGAAGCAGTCAATTAAACCTGGTTGCGATTAATATTTTAGGGGATAACGCTGGTTATGTCTGGGTTAGTTCTGGTATATCCAATCATCTCGCTCATACTTTCGCATTTTTTGCATTCTTGTGGGCCAGATCCTGTCCTTTTTCTGGCCCGGACCACGTAGTAATGTGGTACCACGCCGAAACAGGCAATTAAACCTTGTTGCGATTAATATTTTACAGGATAACGCCGGTTATGTCTCGGTTAGGTCTGGTATTTGCCCTCATCTGGCTCGTACTTTCGCATTTCTCGCATACTTGTTGACCAGATCCTGGCCTTTTCCTGGTTTAGATCACGTACTAATGCGGTACCAGACCGAAACAGTCAATTAAACCTGGGTTCGATTAATATTTTAGAGGATAACGCCGGTTATATCTCGGTTAGGTCTGGGATTTGCAATCATCTGGATCATACTTTCGCAGTTTTCGCGTACTCGTTGGCCAGATCTTGGGTTTTTTGTGGTTTGGATCCCGTCGTAATGCGGTACCAGACCGAAACAGTCAATTAAACCTGGGTTCGATTAATATTTTAGAGGATAACGCCGGTTATATCTCGGTTAGGTCTGGGATTTGCAATCATCTGGATCATACTTTCGCAGTTTTCGCGTACTCGTTGGCCAGATCTTGGGTTTTTTGTGGTTTGGATCCCGTCGTAATGTGGTTCCACACCGAAGCAGTCAATTAAACCTGGTTGCGATGAATATTTAGGAGGATACAGCCGGTTATGTCTCGGTTAGGTCAGGGATTTGCCCTCATCTGTCTCGTACTTTTCCATTTTTCGCATACTTGTTGGTCAGATCCTGGCATTTTTCTGGTCTGTATCACGTAGTATTGCGGTACCACACCGAAACAGTCAACTAAACCTGGTTGGGATTAATATTTTAGAGGATAACGCTGGTTATGTCTGGGTTAGTTCTGGTATGTGCAATCATCTCGCTCATACTTTCGCATTTTTCGCATTCTTGTGGGCCAGATCCTGTCCTTTTTCTGGCCCGGACCACGTAGTAATGTGGTACCACGCCGAAACAGGCAATTAAACCTGGTTGCGATTAATATTTTAGAGGATAACGCCGGTTATGTCTGGGTTAGGTCTGGTATTTGCCCTCATCTGGCTCGTACTTTCGCATTTCTCGCATAGTTGTTGGCCAGATCCTGGCCTTTTCCTGGTTTAGATCACGTACTAATGCGGTACCAGACCGAAACAGTCAATTAATCCTGGTTGCGATTAATATTTTAGAGGATAACTCCGGTTATGTCTCGGTTACGTCAGGGATTTGCCCTCATCTGGCTCGTACTTTCGCCTTTTTCGCATACTTGTTGGCCAGATCGTGGCCTTTTTCCGGCTTGGACCACGTAGTGATGTGGTACCACACCGAAACAGTCAACTAAACCTGGTTGCGATTAATATTTTAGAGGATAACGCTGGTTATGTCTGGGTTAGTTCTGGTATGTGCAATCATCTCGCTCATACTTTCGCATTTTTCGCATTCTTGTGGGCCAGATCCTGGCCTTTTCCTGGTTTAGATCACGTACTAATGCGGTACCACACCGAAACAGTCAATAGAAGCTGGTTGCGATTAATATTTTAGAGGATAACGCCGGTTATGTCTGGGTTATGTCTGGGATTTGCCCCCATCTGGCTCGTACTTTCGCATTTCTCGCATACTTGTTGGCCAGATCCTGGCCTTTTCCTGGTTTAGATCACGTACTAATGCGGTACCAGACCGAAACAGTCAATTAATCCTGGTTGCGATTAATATTTTAGAGGATAACGCCGGTTATGTCTCGGTTAGGTCTGGTATTTGCCCTCATCTGGCTCGTACTTTCGCATTTCTCGCATACTTGTTGGCCAGATCCTGGGCTGTTTCTGGTTTGGATCACGTACTAATGCGGTACCAGACCAAAACAGTGAATTAATCCTGGTTGCGATTAATATTTTAGAGGATATCGCCGGTTATGTCTGGGTTAGGCCTGGGATTTGCCCTTATCTGGCTCGTACTTTCGCATTTCTCGCATACTTGTTGGCCAGATCCTGGGCTGTTTCTGGTTTGGATCACGTACTATTGCGGTACCAGACCAAAACAGTCAATTAATCCTGGTTGCGATTAATATTTTAGAGGATAACGCCGGTTATGTCTCGGTTAGTTCTGGGATTTGCCCTCATCTAGCTAGTACCTTCGCATTTTTCGCCAACTTGTTGGCTAGATCCTGAGCTTTTTCTGGTTTGGATCCCGTAATAATGACGCTCCACACCGAAACAGTCAATTAAACCTGGGTTCGATTAATATTTTAGAGGATAACGCCGGTTATGTCTCGGTTAGGTCTGGGATTTGCCCTCATCTGGCTCGTACTTTCGCATTTTTCGCATACTTGTTGGCCAGATCCTGGCATTTTTCTCGTTTGTATCACGTAGCAATGCGGTACCACACCGAAACAGTCAATTAAACCTGGTTGCGATTAATATTTTAGATGATAACGCTGGTTATATCTGGGTTAGTTCTGGTTTTTGCGATCATCTGGCTCGTACTTTCGCATTTTTCGCATACGTGTTGGCCAGTTCCCGGCCTTTTTCTGGTTTGTATCACGTACTAATGGGATTCCAGGCCGAAACAGTTAATTAAACCTTGTTGCGATTAATATCTTAGAGGACAGCGTCGGTTATGTCTCGGTTAGGTCTGGTATTTGCGCTCATCTGGCTCGTACTTTCGCATTTCTCGCATACTTGTTGACCAGATCCTGGCCTTTTTCTGGTTTGCATCACGTACTAATGCGGTACCACACCGAAGCAGTCAATTAAACCCGGTTTTGATTAATATTTTAGAGGATAACGCCGGTTATATCTCGGTTAGGTCTGGGATTTGCCCTCATCTGCCTCGTACCTTCGCATTTTTCGTATTCTTGTTGGCCAGATCCTGGCCTTTTCCTGGCTCGGACCACGTAGTAATGTGGTACCACACCGAAGCAGTCAATTATACCTGGTTGCGATTAATATTTTAGGGGATAACGCCCGTTATGTCTCGGTTAGGTCTGGGATTTGCCCTCATATGGCTCGTACTTTCGCATTTCTCGCATACTTGTTGACCAGATTCTGGCCTTTTTCTGGCTTGGACCACGTAGTGATGTGGATCCACACAGAAGCAGTCAATTAAACCTGGTTGCGATGAATATTTAGGAGGATACAGCCGGTTATGTCTCGGTTAGGTCAGGGATTTGCCCTCATCTGTCTCGTACTTTTCCATTTTTCGCATACTTGTTGGCCAGATCCTGGCATTTTTCTGGTCTGTATCACGTAGTATTGCGGTACCACACCGAAACAGTCAACTAAACCTGGCTGCGATTAATATTTTAGAGGATAACGCTGGTTATGTCTGGGTTAGTTCTGGTATTTGCAATCATCTGGATCATACTTTCGCAATTTTCGCGTACTCGTTGGCCAGATCTTGGGTTTTTTGAAGAAACAGTCAATTAATCCTGGTTGCGATTAATATTTTAGAGGATAACGCTGGTTATGTCTGGTATTTGCAATCATCTGGCTCGTACCTTCGCATTTTCCGCCTACTTGTTGGCAAGATCCTGGGCTTTTTCTGGTTTGGATCACGTAGTAAAGCGGTACCACACCGTAACAGTCAATTAAACCTGGTTGCGGTTTAGATTTTGCAGGATAACGCCGTTTATGTCTGGGTTAGGTCTGGGATATGCCCTTATCTGGCTCCTACTTTCGCATTTCTCGCATACTTGTTGGCCAGATCCTGGGCTGTTTCTGGTTTGGATCACGTACTAATGCGGTACCAGACCAAAACAGTGAATTAATCTGGGTTGCGATTAATATTTTAGAGGATAACGCCGGTTATGTCTGGGTTAGGTCTGGGATTTGCCCTTATCTGGCTCGTACTTTCGCATTTCTCGCATACTTGTTGGCCATATCCTGGGCTGTTTCTGGTTTGGATCACGTACTAATGCGGTACCAGACCAAAACAGTCAATTAATCCTGGTTGCGATTAATATTTTAGAGGATAACGCCGGTTATGTCTCGGTTAGTTCTGGGATTTGCCCTCATCTGGCTAGTACCTTCGCAATTTTCGCCAACTTGTTGGCTAGATCCTGAGCTTTTTCTGGTTTGGATCCCGTAATAATGACGCTCCACACCGAAACAGTCAATTAAACCTGGGTTCGATTAATATTTTAGAGGATAACGCCGGTTATGTCTCGGTTAGGTCTGGGATTTGCCCTCATCTGGCTCGTACTTTCGCATTTTTCGCATACTTGTTGGCCAGATCCTGGCATTTTTCTGGTCTGTATCACGTAGCAATGCGGTACCACACCGAAACAGTCAATTAAACCTGGTTGCGATTAATATTTTAGATGATAACGCTGGTTATATCTGGGTTAGTTCTGGTTTTTGCGATCATCTGGCTCATACTTTCGCAATTTTCGCGAACTCGTTGGCCAGATCTTGGGTTTTTTGTGGTTTGGATCCCGTCGTAATGTGGTTCCACACCGAAGCAGTCAATTAAACCTGGTTGCGATGAATATTTAGGAGGATACAGCCGGTTATGTCTCGGTTAGGTCAGGGATTTGCCCTCATCTGTCTCGTACTTTTCCATTTTTCGCATACTTGTTGGCCAGATCCTGGCATTTTTCTGGTCTGTATCACGTAGTATTGCGGTACCACACCGAAACAGTCAACTAAACCTGGTTGGGATTAATATTTTAGAGGATAACGCTGGTTATGTCTGGGTTAGTTCTGGTATTTGCAATCATCTGGATCATACTTTCGCAATTTTCGCGTACTCGTTGGCCAGATCTTGGGTTTTTTGTGGTTTGGATCCCGCCGTAATGTGGTTCCACACCGAAGCAGTCAATTAAACCTGGTTGCGATGAATATTTAGGAGGATAACGCCGGTTATGTCTCGGTTAGTTCTGGGATTTGCCCTCATCTGGCTAGTACCTTCGCATTTTTCGCCAACTTGTTGGCTAGATCGTGAGCTCTTTCTGGTTTGGATCCCGTAATTATGACGCTCCACACCGAAACAGTCAATTAAACCTGGGTCCGATTAATATTTTAGAGGATAACGCCGGTTATGTCTCGGTTAGGTCTGGGATTTGCCCTTATCTGGCTCGTACTTTCGCATTTCTCGCATACTTGTTTGCCAGATCCTGGGCTGTTTCTGGTTTGGATCACGTACTAATGCGGTACCAGACCAAAACAGTCAATTAATCCTGGTTGCGATTAATATTTTAGAGGATAACGCCGGTTATGTCTCGGTTAGTTCTGGGATTTGCCCTCATCTGGCTAGTACCTTCGCATTTTTCGCATACTTGTTGGCCAGATCCCGGCATTTTTCTGGTTTGGATCACGTACTAATGTGGTACCACACCGAAGCAGTCAATTAATCCTGGTTGCGATTAATATTTTAGAGGATAACGCCGGTTATGTCTCGGTTAGTTCTGGGATTTGTCCTCATCTGGCTAGTACCATAGCATTTTTCGCCAACTTGTTGGCTAGATCCTGAGCTTTTTCTGGTTTGGATCCCGTAATTATGACGCTCCACACCGAAACAGTCAATTAAACCTGGGTCCGATTAATATTTTAGAGGATAACGCCGGTTATGTCTCGGTTAGGTCTGGGATTTGCCCTCATCTGGCTCGTACTTTCGCATTTTTCGCATACTTGTTGGCCAGATCCTGGCCTTTTTTTGGCTTGGACCAAGTCGTAATGTGGGACCATACTCAAACAGTCAATTAAACCTGGTTGCGATTAATATTTTAGAGGATAACGCCGGTTATTTCAAGGTTAGGTCTGGGATTTGCCCTCATCTGGCTCGTACTTTCGCATTTTTCGCATACCTCTTTGCCAGATCGTGGCCTTTTTCCGGCTTGGACCACGTAGTAATGTGGTACCACACCGAAATAGTCAATAGAAGCTGGTTGCGATTAATATGTTAGAGGATAACGCCGGTTATGCCTGGGTTAGGTCTGGTAATTGCCCATATCTGGCTCGTACTTTCGCATTTTTCGCATACGTGTTGGCCAGATCCCGGCCTTTTTCTGGTTTGTATCACGTACTAATGGGATTCCAGGCCGAAACAGTTAATTAAACCTTGTTGCGATTAATATCTTAGAGGACAGCGTCGGTTATGTCTCGGTTAGGTCTGGTATTTGCGCTCATCTGGCTCGTACTTTCGCATTTCTCGCATACTTGTTGACCAGATCCTGGCCTTTTTCTGGTTTGCATCACGTACTAATGCGGTACCACACCGAAGCAGTCAATTAAACCCGGTTTTGATTAATATTTTAGAGGATAACGCCGGTTATATCTCGGTTAGGTCTGGGATTTGCCCTCATCTGCCTCGTACCTTCGCATTTTTCGTATTCTTGTTGGCCAGATCCTGGCCTTTTCCTGGCTCGGACCACGTAGTAATGTGGTACCACACCGAAGCAGTCAATTATACCTGGTTGCGATTAATATTTTAGGGGATAACGCCGGTTATGTCTCGGTTAGGTCTGGGATTTGCCCTCATATGGCTCGTACTTTCGCATTTCTCGCATACTTGTTGACCAGATTCTGGCCTTTTTCTGGCTTGGACCACGTAGTGATGTGGATCCACACAGAAGCAGTCAATTAAACCTGGTTGCGATGAATATTTAGGAGGATACAGCCGGTTATGTCTCGGTTAGGTCAGGGATTTGCCCTCATCTGTCTCGTACTTTTCCATTTTTCGCATACTTGTTGGCCAGATCCTGGCATTTTTCTGGTCTGTATCACGTAGTATTGCGGTACCACACCGAAACAGTCAACTAAACCTGGCTGCGATTAATATTTTAGAGGATAACGCTGGTTATGTCTGGGTTAGTTCTGGTATTTGCAATCATCTGGATCATACTTTCGCAATTTTCGCGTACTCGTTGGCCAGATCTTGGGTTTTTTGAAGAAACAGTCAATTAATCCTGGTTGCGATTAATATTTTAGAGGATAACGCTGGTTATGTCTGGTATTTGCAATCATCTGGCTCGTACCTTCGCATTTTCCGCCTACTTGTTGGCAAGATCCTGGGCTTTTTCTGGTTTGGATCACGTAGTAAAGCGGTACCACACCGTAACAGTCAATTAAACCTGGTTGCGGTTTAGATTTTGCAGGATAACGCCGTTTATGTCTGGGTTAGGTCTGGGATATGCCCTTATCTGGCTCCTACTTTCGCATTTCTCGCATACTTGTTGGCCAGATCCTGGGCTGTTTCTGGTTTGGATCACGTACTAATGCGGTACCAGACCAAAACAGTGAATTAATCTGGGTTGCGATTAATATTTTAGAGGATAACGCCGGTTATGTCTGGGTTAGGTCTGGGATTTGCCCTTATCTGGCTCGTACTTTCGCATTTCTCGCATACTTGTTGGCCATATCCTGGGCTGTTTCTGGTTTGGATCACGTACTAATGCGGTACCAGACCAAAACAGTCAATTAATCCTGGTTGCGATTAATATTTTAGAGGATAACGCCGGTTATGTCTCGGTTAGTTCTGGGATTTGCCCTCATCTGGCTAGTACCTTCGCAATTTTCGCCAACTTGTTGGCTAGATCCTGAGCTTTTTCTGGTTTGGATCCCGTAATAATGACGCTCCACACCGAAACAGTCAATTAAACCTGGGTTCGATTAATATTTTAGAGGATAACGCCGGTTATGTCTCGGTTAGGTCTGGGATTTGCCCTCATCTGGCTCGTACTTTCGCATTTTTCGCATACTTGTTGGCCAGATCCTGGCATTTTTCTGGTCTGTATCACGTAGCAATGCGGTACCACACCGAAACAGTCAATTAAACCTGGTTGCGATTAATATTTTAGATGATAACGCTGGTTATATCTGGGTTAGTTCTGGTTTTTGCGATCATCTGGCTCATACTTTCGCAATTTTCGCGAACTCGTTGGCCAGATCTTGGGTTTTTTGTGGTTTGGATCCCGTCGTAATGTGGTTCCACACCGAAGCAGTCAATTAAACCTGGTTGCGATGAATATTTAGGAGGATACAGCCGGTTATGTCTCGGTTAGGTCAGGGATTTGCCCTCATCTGTCTCGTACTTTTCCATTTTTCGCATACTTGTTGGCCAGATCCTGGCATTTTTCTGGTCTGTATCACGTAGTATTGCGGTACCACACCGAAACAGTCAACTAAACCTGGTTGGGATTAATATTTTAGAGGATAACGCTGGTTATGTCTGGGTTAGTTCTGGTATTTGCAATCATCTGGATCATACTTTCGCAATTTTCGCGTACTCGTTGGCCAGATCTTGGGTTTTTTGTGGTTTGGATCCCGCCGTAATGTGGTTCCACACCGAAGCAGTCAATTAAACCTGGTTGCGATGAATATTTAGGAGGATAACGCCGGTTATGTCTCGGTTAGTTCTGGGATTTGCCCTCATCTGGCTAGTACCTTCGCATTTTTCGCCAACTTGTTGGCTAGATCGTGAGCTCTTTCTGGTTTGGATCCCGTAATTATGACGCTCCACACCGAAACAGTCAATTAAACCTGGGTCCGATTAATATTTTAGAGGATAACGCCGGTTATGTCTCGGTTAGGTCTGGGATTTGCCCTTATCTGGCTCGTACTTTCGCATTTCTCGCATACTTGTTTGCCAGATCCTGGGCTGTTTCTGGTTTGGATCACGTACTAATGCGGTACCAGACCAAAACAGTCAATTAATCCTGGTTGCGATTAATATTTTAGAGGATAACGCCGGTTATGTCTCGGTTAGTTCTGGGATTTGCCCTCATCTGGCTAGTACCTTCGCATTTTTCGCATACTTGTTGGCCAGATCCCGGCATTTTTCTGGTTTGGATCACGTACTAATGTGGTACCACACCGAAGCAGTCAATTAATCCTGGTTGCGATTAATATTTTAGAGGATAACGCCGGTTATGTCTCGGTTAGTTCTGGGATTTGTCCTCATCTGGCTAGTACCATAGCATTTTTCGCCAACTTGTTGGCTAGATCCTGAGCTTTTTCTGGTTTGGATCCCGTAATTATGACGCTCCACACCGAAACAGTCAATTAAACCTGGGTCCGATTAATATTTTAGAGGATAACGCCGGTTATGTCTCGGTTAGGTCTGGGATTTGCCCTCATCTGGCTCGTACTTTCGCATTTTTCGCATACTTGTTGGCCAGATCCTGGCCTTTTTTTGGCTTGGACCAAGTCGTAATGTGGGACCATACTCAAACAGTCAATTAAACCTGGTTGCGATTAATATTTTAGAGGATAACGCCGGTTATTTCAAGGTTAGGTCTGGGATTTGCCCTCATCTGGCTCGTACTTTCGCATTTTTCGCATACCTCTTTGCCAGATCGTGGCCTTTTTCCGGCTTGGACCACGTAGTAATGTGGTACCACACCGAAATAGTCAATAGAAGCTGGTTGCGATTAATATGTTAGAGGATAACGCCGGTTATGCCTGGGTTAGGTCTGGTAATTGCCCATATCTGGCTCGTACTTTCGCATTTTTCGCATACGTGTTGGCCAGATCCCGGCCTTTTTCTGGTTTGTATCACGTACTAATGGGATTCCAGGCCGAAACAGTTAATTAAACCTTGTTGCGATTAATATCTTAGAGGACAGCGTCGGTTATGTCTCGGTTAGGTCTGGTATTTGCGCTCATCTGGCTCGTACTTTCGCATTTCTCGCATACTTGTTGACCAGATCCTGGCCTTTTTCTGGTTTGCATCACGTACTAATGCGGTACCACACCGAAGCAGTCAATTAAACCCGGTTTTGATTAATATTTTAGAGGATAACGCCGGTTATATCTCGGTTAGGTCTGGGATTTGCCCTCATCTGCCTCGTACCTTCGCATTTTTCGTATTCTTGTTGGCCAGATCCTGGCCTTTTCCTGGCTCGGACCACGTAGTAATGTGGTACCACACCGAAGCAGTCAATTATACCTGGTTGCGATTAATATTTTAGGGGATAACGCCGGTTATGTCTCGGTTAGGTCTGGGATTTGCCCTCATATGGCTCGTACTTTCGCATTTCTCGCATACTTGTTGACCAGATTCTGGCCTTTTTCTGGCTTGGACCACGTAGTGATGTGGATCCACACAGAAGCAGTCAATTAAACCTGGTTGCGATGAATATTTAGGAGGATACAGCCGGTTATGTCTCGGTTAGGTCAGGGATTTGCCCTCATCTGTCTCGTACTTTTCCATTTTTCGCATACTTGTTGGCCAGATCCTGGCATTTTTCTGGTCTGTATCACGTAGTATTGCGGTACCACACCGAAACAGTCAACTAAACCTGGCTGCGATTAATATTTTAGAGGATAACGCTGGTTATGTCTGGGTTAGTTCTGGTATTTGCAATCATCTGGATCATACTTTCGCAATTTTCGCGTACTCGTTGGCCAGATCTTGGGTTTTTTGTGGTTTGGATCCCGTCGTAATGTGGTTCCACACCGAAGCAGTCAATTGAACCTGGTTGCGTTGAATATTTAGGAGGATAACGCCGGTTATGTCTCGGTTAGGTCAGGGATTTGCCCTCATCTGGCCCGTACTTTCGCCTTTTT
The DNA here is from genome assembly GCF_051014445.1 of Colletes latitarsis. NCBI lineage: Eukaryota > Metazoa > Arthropoda > Insecta > Hymenoptera > Colletidae > Colletes > Colletes latitarsis. The sequence goes on from NC_135136.1 coordinate 18,085,060, forward strand.
CGCATACTTGTTGGTCAGATCCTGGCCTTTTCCTGGTTTAGATCACGTACTAATGCGGTACCAGACCGAAACAGTCAATTAATCCTGGTTGCGATTAATATTTTAGAGGATAACGCCGGTTATGTCTCGGTTAGGTCAGGGATTTGCCCTCATCTGTCTCGTACTTTTCCATTTTTCGCATACTTGTTGGCCAGATCCTGGCATTTTTCTGGTCTGTATCACGTAGTATTGCGGTACCACACCGAAACAGTCAACTAAACCTGGTTGGGATTAATATTTTAGAGGATAACGCTGGTTATGTCTGGGTTAGTTCTGGTATTTGCAATCATCTGGATCATACTTTCGCAATTTTCGCGTACTCGTTGGCCAGATCTTGGGTTTTTTGTGGTTTGGATCCCGTCGTAATGTGGTGCCACACCGAAGCAGTCAATTAAACCTGGTTGCGATGAATATTTAGGAGGATAACGCCGGTTATGTCTCGGTTAGTTCTGGGATTTGCCCTCATCTGGCTAGTACCTTCGCATTTTTCGCCAACTTGTTGGCTAGATCCTGAGCTCTTTCTGGTTTGGATCCCGTAATTATGACGCTCCACACCGAAACAGTCAATTAAACCTGGGTCCGATTAATATTTTAGAGGATAACGCCGGTTATGTCTCGGTTAGGTCTGGGATCTGCCCACAGCTGGCTCGTACTTCCGCATTTTTCGCATACTTGTTGGCCAGATCCTGGCCTTTTTCTGGTCTGGATCACGTAGTAATGCGGTACCACACCGTAACAGTCAATTAAACCTGGTTGCGATTAATATGTTGGAGGATAACGCCGGTTATGTCTCGGTTAGGTCTGGGATTTGCCCTCATCTGGCTCGTACTCTCGCATTTTTCGCATACCTGTTTGCCAGATCGTGGCCTTTTTCCGGCTTGGACCACGTAGTAATGTGGTGCCGCCCCGAAATAGTCAATAGAAGCTGGTTGCGATTAATATGTTAGAGGATAACGCAGGTTATGTCTGGGTTAGGTCTGGTAATTGCCCTCATCTGGCTAGTACCTTCGCATTTTTCGCCAACTTGTTGGCTAGATCCTGAGCTCTTTCTGGTTTGGATCCCGTAATTATGACGCTCCACACCGAAACAGTCAATTAAACCTGGGTCCGATTAATATTTTAGAGGATAACGCCGGTTATGTCTCGGTTAGGTCTGGGATCTGCCCACAGCTGGCTCGTACTTCCGCATTTTTCGCATACTTGTTGGCCAGATCCTGGCCTTTTTCTGGTCTGGATCACGTAGTAATGCGGTACCACACCGTAACAGTCAATTAAACCTGGTTGCGATTAATATGTTGGAGGATAACGCCGGTTATGTCTCGGTTAGGTCTGGGATTTGCCCTCATCTGGCTCGTACCTTCGCATTTTTCGCCTACTTGTTGGCTAGATCGTGGGCTTTTTCTTGTTTGGATCACGTAGCAATGTAGTACCACACCGAAGCAGTCAATTAAACCTGGTTGCGATTAATATTTTAGAGGATGACGCTGGTTATGTATCGGTGAGGTCTGGGATTTGCCCACATCTGGCTCGTACTTTCGCATTTTTCGCATACTTGTTGGCCAGATCCCGGCCTTTTTCTGGTTTGGATCACGTACTAATGCGGTACCAGTTCGAAACAGTTAATTAAACCTGGTTGCGATTAATATTTTAGAGGCTAACGCCGGTTATGTCTCGGTTAGGCCTGGGATTTGCCCTCATCTGGCTCGTACTTTCGCATTTTTCGCATACGTGTTGGCCAGTTCCCGGCCTTTTTCTGGTTTGTATCACGTACTAATGGGATTCCAGGCCGAAACAGTTAATTAAATCTTGTTGCGATTAATATCTTAGAGGACAGCGTCGGTTATGTCTCGGTTAGGTCTGGGATTTGCCCTCATCTGGCTAGTACCTTCGCATTTTTCGCCAACTTGTTGGCTAGATCCTGAGCTTTTTCTGGTTTAGATCCCGTAATAATGACGCTCCACACCGAAACAGTCAATTAAACCTGGGTTCGATTAATATTTTAGAGGATAACGCCGGTTATGTCTCGGTTAGGTCTGGGATTTGCCCTCATCTGGCTCGTACTTTCGCATTTTTCGCATACTTGTTGGCCAGATCCTGGCATTTTTCTGGTCTGTATCACGTAGCAATGCGGTACCACACCGAAACAGTCAATTAAACCTGGTTGCGATGAATATTTAGGAGGATAACGCCGGTTATGTCTCGGTTAGTTCTGGGATTTGCCCTCATCTGGCTAGTACCTTCGCATTTTTCACCAACTTGTTGGCTAGATCCTGAGCTCTTTCTGGTTTGGATCCCGTAATTATGACGCTCCACACCGAAACAGTCAATTAAACCTGGGTCCGATTAATATTTTAGAGGATAACGCCGGTTATGTCTCGGTTAGGTCTGGGATCTGCCCACAGCTGGCTCGTACTTCCGCATTTTTCGCATACTTGTTGGCCAGATCCTGGCCTTTTTCTGGTCTGGATCACGTAGTAATGCGGTACCACACCGTAACAGTCAATTAAACCTGGTTGCGATTAATATGTTGGAGGATAACGCCGGTTATGTCTCGGTTAGGTCTGGGATTTGCCCTCATCTGGCTCGTACTCTCGCATTTTTCGCATACCTGTTTGCCAGATCGTGGCCTTTCTCCGGCTTGGACCACGTAGTAATGTGGTGCCGCACCGAAATAGTCAATAGAAGCTGGTTGCGATTAATATGTTAGAGGATAACGCAGGTTATGTCTGGGTTAGGTCTGGTAATTGCCCACATCTGGCTCGTACTTTCTCATTTTTCGCATACTTGTTGGCGAGATCCCGGCCTTTTTGTGGTTTGGATCACGTAGTAATGTGGTGCCACACTGAAACAGTCAATAAAAGCTGGTTCCGATTAGTATTTTAGAGGATAACGCTGGTTATGTCTGGGTTAGTTCTGGTATTTGCAATCATCTGGCTCGTACCTTCGCATTTTTCGCCTACTTGTTGGCTAGATCGTGGGGTTTTTCTTGTTTGGATCACGTAGCAATGTAGTACCACACCGAAGCAGTCAATTAAACCTGGTTGCGATTAATATTTTAGAGGATGACGCTGGTTATGTATCGGTGAGGTCTGGGATTTGCCCACATCTGGCTCGTACTTTCGCATTTTTCGCATACTTGTTGGCCAGATCCCGGCCTTTTTCTGGTTTGGATCACGTACTAATGCGGTACCAGGCCGAAACAGTTAATTAAACCTGGTTGCGATTAATATTTTAGAGGCTAACGCCGGTTATGTCTCGGTTAGGCCTGGGATTTGCCCTCATCTGGCTCGTACTTTCGCATTTTTCGCATACGTGTTGGCCAGTTCCCGGCCTTTTTCTGGTTTGTATCACGTACTAATGGGATTCCAGGCCGAAACAGTTAATTAAACCTTGTTGGGATTAATATCTTAGAGGACAGCGTCGGTTATGTCTCGGTTAGGTCTGGTATTTGCGCTCATCTGGCTCGTACTTTCGCATTTCTCGCATACTTGTTGGCCAGATCCTGGCCTTTTTCTGGTCTGGATCACGTAGTAATGCGGTACCAGACCGAAACAGTCAATTAATCCTGGTTGCGATTAATATTTTAGAGGATAACGCTGGTTATGTCTGGGTTAGGTCTGGGATTTGCCCTCATCTGTCTCGTACTTTCGCATTTTTCGCATACTTGTTGGCCAGATCCTGGCATTTTTCTGGTCTGTATCACGTAGTATTGCGGTACCACAACGAAACAGTCAATTAATCCTGGTTGCGATTAATATTTTAGAAGGATAACGCCGGTTATGTCTCGGTTAGTTCTGGGATTTGTCCTCATCTGGCTAGTACCTTAGCATTTTTCGCATACTTGTTGGCCAGATCGTGGCAATTTTCTGGCCTGGACCACGTAGTAATGTGGTACCACACCGAAACAGTCAATAGAAGCTGGTTGCGATTAATATTTTACAGGATAACGCTGGTTATGTCTGGGTTAATTCTGGTATTTGCAATCATCTGGCTCATACCTTCGCATTTTTCGCCTACTTGTTGGCTAGATCGTGGGCTTTTTCTGGTTTGGATCACGTAGTAATGCGGTCCCACACCGAAGCAGGCAATTAAACCTGGTTGCGATTAATATTTTAGGGGATAACGCTGGTTATGTCTGGGTTAGTTCTGGTATATGCAATCATCTCGCTCATACTTTCGCATTTTTTGCATTCTTGTGGGCCAGATCCTGTCCTTTTTCTGGCCCGGACCACGTAGTAATGTGGTACCACGCCGAAACAGGCAATTAAACCTTGTTGCGATTAATATTTTACAGGATAACGCCGGTTATGTCTCGGTTAGGTCTGGTATTTGCCCTCATCTGGCTCGTACTTTCGCATTTCTCGCATACTTGTTGACCAGATCCTGGCCTTTTCCTGGTTTAGATCACGTACTAATGCGGTACCAGACCGAAACAGTCAATTAAACCTGGGTTCGATTAATATTTTAGAGGATAACGCCGGTTATATCTCGGTTAGGTCTGGGATTTGCAATCATCTGGATCATACTTTCGCAATTTTCGCGTACTCGTTGGCCAGATCTTGGGTTTTTTGTGGTTTGGATCCCGTCGTAATGTGGTTCCACACCGAAGCAGTCAATTAAACCTGGTTGCGATGAATATTTAGGAGGATACAGCCGGTTATGTCTCGGTTAGGTCAGGGATTTGCCCTCATCTGTCTCGTACTTTTCCATTTTTCGCATACTTGTTGGCCAGATCCTGGCATTTTTCTGGTCTGCATCACGTAGTATTGCGGTACCACACCGAAACAGTCAACTAAACCTGGTTGGGATTAATATTTTAGAGGATAACGCTGGTTATGTCTGGGTTAGTTCTGGTATTTGCAATCATCTGGATCATACTTTCGCAATTTTCGCGTACTCGTTGGCCAGATCTTGGGTTTTTTGTGGTTTGGATCCCGTCGTAATGTGGTTCCACACCGAAGCAGTCAATTAAACCTGATTGCGATGAATATTTAGGAGGATAACGCCGGTTATGTCTCGGTTAGGTCAGGGATTTGCCCTCATCTGGCTCGTACTTTCGCCTTTTTCGCATACTTGTTGGCCAGATCGTGGCTTTTTTCCGGCTTGGACCACGTAGTGATGTGGTACCACACCGAAACAGTCAACTAAACCTGGTTGCGATTAATATTTTAGAGGATAACGCTGGTTATGTCTGGGTTAGTTCTGGTATGTGCAATCATCTCGCTCATACTTTCGCATTTTTCGCATTCTTGTGGGCCAGATCCTGTCCTTTTTCTGGCCCGGACCACGTAATAATGTGGTACCACACCGAAGCAGTCAATTACACCTGGTTGCGATTAATATTTTAGGGGATAACGCCGGTTATGTCTCGGTTAGGTCTGGGATTTGCCCTCATCTGGCTCGTACTTTCGCATTTCTCGCATACTTGTTGACCAGATCCTGGCCTTTTTCTGGCTTCGATCACGTACTGATGTGGATCCACACAGAAGCAGTCAATTAAACCTGGTTGCGATGAATATTTAGGAGGATACAGCCGGTTATGTCTCGGTTAGGTCAGGGATTTGCCCTCATCTGTCTCGTACTTTTCCATTTTTCGCATACTTGTTGGCCAGATCCTGGCATTTTTCTGGTCTGTATCACGTAGTATTGCGGTACCACACCGAAACCGTCAACTAAACCTGGTTGCGATTAATATTTTAGAGGATAACGCTGGTTATGTCTGGGTTAGTTCTGGTATTTGCAATCATCTGGATCATACTTTCGCAATTTTCGCATTCTTGTGGGCCAGATCCTGTCCTTTCTCTGGCCCGGACCACGTAGTAATGTGGTCCCACGCCGAAACAGGCAATTAAACCTGGTTGCGATTAATATTTTAGAGGATAACGCCGGTTATGTCTCGGTTAGGTCTGGTATTTGCCCTCATCTGGCTCGTACTTTCGCATTTCTCGCATACTTGTTGGCCATATCCTGGCCTTTTCCTGGTTTAGATCACGTACTAATGCGGTACCAGACCGAAACAGTCACTTAATCCTGGTTGCGATTAATATTTTAGAGGATAACGCCGGTTATGTCTGGGTTATGTCTGGGATTTGCCCCCATCTGGCTCGTACTTTCGCATTTCTCGCATACTTGTTGGCCAGATCCAGGGCTTTTTCTGGTTTGTATCCCGTCGTAATGTGGTTCCACACCGAAACAGTCAATTAATCCTGGTTGCGATTAATATTTTAGAGGATAACGCTGGTTATGTCTGGTATTTGCAATCATCTGGCTCGTACCTTCGCATTTTCCGCCTACTTGTTGGCAAGATCCTGGGCTTTTTCTGGTTTGGATCACGTAGTAATGCGGTACCACACCGTAACAGTCAATTAAACCTGGTTGCGGTTTAGATTTTGCAGGATAACACCGTTTATGTCTGGGTTAGGTCTGGGATATGCCCTTATCTGGCTCCTACTTTCGCATTTCTCGCATACTTGTTGGCCAGATCCTGGGCTGTTTCTGGTTTGGATCACGTACTAATGCGGTACCAGACCAAAACAGTGAATTAATCTGGGTTGCGATTAATATTTTAGAGGATAACGCCGGTTATGTCTGGGTTAGGTCTGGGATTTGCCCTTATCTGGCTCGTACTTTCGCATTTCTCGCATACTTGTTGGCCAGATCCTGGGCTGTTTCTGGTTTGGATCACGTACTAATGCGGTACCAGACCAAAACAGTCAATTAATCCTGGTTGCGATTAATATTTTAGAGGATAACGCCGGTTATGTCTCGGTTAGTTCTGGGATTTGCCCTCATCTGGCTAGTACCTTCGCATTTTTCGCCAACTTGTTGGCTAGATCCTGAGCTTTTTCTGGTTTGGATCCCGTAATAATGACGCTCCACACCGAAACAGTCAATTAAACCTGGGTCCGATTAATATTTTAGAGGATAACGCCGGTTATGTCTCGGTTAGGTCTGGGATTTGCCCTCATCTGGCTCGTACTTTTTTTTTTTTTTTTTTTTTTTTTTGTCGTGGGGAAAATCTTCGAAAGACTCCCTCCCACCTCCTTGGGGAGAGGTGGGAGGCGTGTGTGGGATTCCCCGCGCCCGTACAACGACAGGCGCGGGACCTACCCACTAAAAACCCCACGGTGACCCTTCGGCACGCTTTGGAAGGATACCGGGAATCGCTCGAAGCATTCTTCCGGTATCCTCCCCGTGCCCGCGCTTTCGCGCCCATCCCCCGGGGGGACAATCGGTCCCCCCAGTAGACACACTGCCTCATAGCGGCGGGACGGGGCCACTCCATCCCGCCGCTATCCGTCCCGGGGCCGCGTTTAGTGGCGGCTGCGAGCCCCAACTCGCAACCGCCCGCGACCCCGTTTCCACCCCTCGGCGGCCGGGCGTTCATGGCCGCACCAGACCGCCGAGGGTGCCTCCCCTTGCGTCGGACCGGTAGGGGGAGGCACTCCTACCCCCAACCGGTCCGACCCGGCGCCGCCTGGCGGGAGGAGGGTCCCCTCAGGACCCCCCTCCCAGCCTAGGTCATCCGCCACGCCGAGGCGGCCGCCCGCGACGCCTCGCGACCGGGCGACGACCTCGGGCCACCGCACGAGCGCGAGCTTCAGCGCGCCGCTGAAGCTCGCGGTCCCTCCCCGCGGCCTCCTTCTGCAACATTACGTTCTCGCAGAAGGAGGCCACGGCCCTCCACTTCTCCTCGCTGCCGAGCATGGCGCGCACCACGCCCGGCAGCGAGACATCCCGCCCGACGACGCCGACCAGGACACGGCGCTCCCCCTCCCACGCGGGGCATACCTCCAGGGTATGATCCGCCGTGTCCTGCTCAGCGTCGCAGTGGCAGCAACGCGCCGTCGGCTCCTTCCCTATCCGGCACAGGTATCTTCCGAAGCTGCCATGCCCGGAAAATACCTGTGCCATCCGGTAGGTGAGGCTGCCATGGCCTCTGTCCAGCCACTCCTTCAGGAGTGGCCGAACCGCCCCGACAGTCCGGTGCCCCGCGGTTGGCAGAGCCAGCCGCTCCTGCCACGCGAGCAACACGGACTGCCGGGCCTGGCGCTTCAAATCGCCCCAAGCAGGTTCCTGCCCGCCCGGGACCGCCCCCACCCCCGCGCGACGGTCGACGCGGTGCCGGTACATCACCGCGTGCGACCGCGCGAGCAGGTCCATGGGCGGCATCCCCGCTAGAACCGTCGCCGCCTCATGTGACATGGTCCGATACCCGCGGACGACCCTGAGCGCCATGCGCCCCTGCACCCGGCGCAGCATAGTCATGCTGCGCCTGGAGGCAGCCAGGTCGTCCGCCCAGACGGGGGCCCCGTATAGGGCCACCGACTGGACCATTGCCACATAGAGGCGACGAACTCGGCCCGCCGGGCCCCCCAGGTTGGGCAGGATCCGGCCCAGAGCCGCAACCATCCTTTCCAACCGGATCTGCCTCGTACCTTCGCATTTTTCGCATACTTGTTGGCCAGATCGTCGCAATTTTCTGGCTTGGACCACGTAGTAATGTGGTACCACACCGAAACAGTCAATAGAAGCTGGTTGCGATTAATATTTTACAGGATAACGCTGGTTATGTCTGGGCTGATTCTGGTATTTGCAATCATCTGGCTCATACTTTCGCAATTTTCGCGTACTCGTTGGCCAGATCTTGGGTTTTTTGTGGTTTGGACCACGTAGTAATGTGGTACCACACCGAAACAGTCAATAGAAGCTGGTCGCGATTAATATTTTAGAGGATAACGCCGGTTATGTCTGGGTTATGTCTGGTATTTGCCCTCATCTGGCTCGTACTTTCGCATTTCTCGCATACTTGTTGACCAGATCCTGGCCTTTTTCTGGCTTGGACCACGTAGTGATGTGGATCCACACAGAAGCAGTCAATTAAACCTGGTTGCGATGAATATTTAGGAGGATACAGCCGGTTATGTCTCGGTTAGGTCAGGGATTTGCCCTCATCTGTCTCGTACTTTTCCATCTTTCGCATACTTGTTGGCCAGATCCTGGCATTTTTCTGGTCTGTATCACGTAGTATTGCGGTACCACACCGAAACAGTCAACTAAACCTGGTTGCGATTAATATTTTAGAGGATAACGCTGGTTATGTCTGGGTTAGTTCTGGTATTTGCAATCATCTGGATCATACTTTCGCAATTTTCGCGTACTCGTTGGCCAGATCTTGGGTTTTTTGTGGTTTGGATCCCGTCGTAATGTGGTTCCACACCGAAGGAGTCAATTAAACCTGGTTGCGATGAATATTTAGGAGGATAACGCCGGTTATGTCTCGGTTAGGTCAGGGATTTGCCCTCATCTGGCTCGTACTTTCGCCTTTTTCGCATACTTGTTGGCCAGATCCTGGCCTTTTCCTGGTTTAGATCACGTACTAATGCGGTACCAGACCGAAACAGTCAATTAATCCTGGTTGCGATTAATATTTTAGAGGATAACGCCGGTTATGTCTCGGTTAGGTCAGGGATTTGCCCTCATCTGGCTCGTACTTTCGCATTTTTCGCATACTTGTTGGCCAGATCGTGGCCTTTTTCCGGCTTGGACCACGTAGTAATGTGGTACCACACCGAAACAGTCAATTAAACCTGGTTGCGATTAATATTTTAGAGGATAACGCTGGTTATGTCTGGGTTAGTTCTGGTATATGCAATCATCTCGCTCATACTTTCGCATTTTTCGCATTCTTGTGGGCCAGATCCTGTCCTTTTTCTGGCCCGGACCACGTAGTAATGTGGTACCACGCCGAAACAGGCAATTAAACCTGGTTGCGATTAATATTTTAGAGGATAACGCCGGTTATGTCTCGGTTAGGTCTGGTATTTGCCCTCATCTGGCTCGTACTTTCGCATTTCTCGCATACTTGTTGGCCAGATCCTGGCCTTTTCCTGGTTTAGATCACGTACTAATGCGGTACCAGACCGAAACAGTCAATTAATCCTGGTTGCGATTAATATTTTAGAGGATAACGCCGGTTATGTCTGGGTTATGTCTGGGATTTGCCCCCATCTGGCTCGTACTTTCGCATTTCTCGCATACTTGTTGGCCAGATCCAGGGCTTTTTCTGGTTTGTATCCCGTCGTAATGTGGTTCCACAACGAAACAGTCAATTAATCCTGGTTGCGATTAATATTTTAGAGGATAACGCTGGTTATGTCTGGTATTTGCAATCATCTGGCTCGTACCTTCGCATTTTCCGCCTACTTGTTGGCAAGATCCTGGGCTTTTTCTGGTTTGGATCACGTAGTAATGCGGTACCACACCGTAACAGTCAATTAAACCTGGTTGCGGTTTAGATTTTGCAGGATAACGCCGTTTATGTCTGGGTTAGGTCTGGGATATGCCCTTATCTGGCTCCTACTTTCGCATTTCTCGCATACTTGTTGGCCAGATCCTGGGCTGTTTCTGGTTTGGATCACGTACTAATGCGGTACCAGACCAAAACAGTGAATTAATCCGGGTTGCGATTAATATTTTAGAGGATAACGCCGGTTATGTCTGGGTTAGGTCTGGGATTTGCCCTTATCTGGCTCGTACTTTCGCATTTCTCGCATACTTGTTGGCCAGATCCTGGGCTGTTTCTGGTTTGGATCACGTACTAATGCGGTACCAGACCAAAACAGTCAATTAATCCTGGTTGCGATTAATATTTTAGAGGATAACGCCGGTTATGTCTCGGTTAGTTCTGGGATTTGCCCTCATCTGGCTAGTACCTTCGCATTTTTCGCCAACTTGTTGGCCAGATCCTGGGCTGTTTCTGGTTTGGATCCCGTAATAATGACGCTCCACACCGAAACAGTCAATTAAACCTGGGTTCGATTAATATTTTAGAGGATAACGCCGGTTATGTCTCGGTTAGGTCTGGGATTTGCCCTCATCTGGCTCGTACTTTCGCATTTTTCGCATACTTGTTGGCCAGATGCAGGGCTTTTTCTGGTTTGTATCCCGCCGTAATGTGGTTCCACACCGAAACAGTCAATTAATCCTGGTTGCGATTAATATTTTAGAGGATAACGCTGGTTATGTCTGGGTTAGTTCTGGTATTTGCAGTCATCTGGCTCGTAACTTCGCATTTTTCGCCTACTTGTTGGCCAGATCCTGGGCTTTTTCTGGTTTGGATCACGTAATAATGCGGTACCACACCGAAACAGTCAATTAAACCTGGTTGCGATTAATATTTTAGAGGATAACGCTGGTTATGTCTGGGTTAGTTCTGGTATTTGCAATCATCTGGCTCATATTTTCGCAATTTTCGCGTACTCGTTGGCCAGATCTTGGGTTTTTTGTGGTTTGGATCCCGTCGTAATGTGGTTCCACACCGAAGCAGTCAATTAAACCTGGTTGCGGTTAATATTTTGGAGGATAATGCCGGTTATATCTCGGTTAGTTCTGGGATTTGCCCTCATCTGGCTCGTACCTTCGCATTTTTCGCATTCTTGTGGGCCAGATCCTGTCTTTTTTCTGGCCCGGTCCACGTAGTAATGTGGTACCACGCCGAAACAGGCAATTAAACCTGGTTGCGATTAATATTTTAGATGATAACGCTGGTTATGTCTCGGTTAGGTCTGGTATTTGCCCTCATCTGGATTATACTTTCGCAATTATCGCGTACTTGTTGGCCAGATCTTGGGTTTTTTCTGGTTTGTATCCCGTCGTAATGTGGTTCCACACCGAAACAGTCAATTAAACCTGGTTGCGATTAATATTTTAGAGGATAACGCTGGTTATGTCTGGGTTAGTTCTGGTATTTGCAATCATCTGTCTCGTACCTTCGCATTTTCCGCCTACTTGTTGGCAAGATCCTGGGCTTTTCTGGTTTGGATCACGTAGTAGTGCGGTACCACACCGAAACAGTCAATTAAACCTGGTTGCGATTAATATTTTAGAGGATAACGCTGGTTATGTCTGGGTTAGTTCTGGTATTTGCAATGATCTGGCTCATACTTTCGCAATTTTCGCGTACTCGTTGGCCAGATCTTGGCAATTATCTGGCTTGGACCACGTAGTAATGTGGTACCGCACCGAAGCAGTCAATAGAAGCTGGTTGCGATTAATATTTTACAGGATAACGCTGGTTATGTCTGGGTTAATTCTGGTATTTGCAATCATCTGGCTCATACTTTCGCAATTTTCGCGTACTTGTTGGACAGATCTAGGGTTTTTTGTGGTTTGGATCCCGTCGTAATGTGGTTCCACACCGAAGCAGTCAATTAAACCTGGTTGCGATGAATATCTTGGAGGATAACGCTGGTTATGTTTGGGTTAGTTCTGGTATTTGCAATCATCTGGCTCGTACTTTCGCATTTTTCGCATACTTGTTGGCCAGTTCCTGGGCTTTTTCTGGTTTGGATCACGTAGTAATGTGGTACCACGCCGAAACAGGCAATTAAACCTGATTGCGATTAATATTTTAGAGGATAACTCCGGTTATGTCTCGGTTAGGTCTGGTATTTGCCCTCATCTGGCTCGAACTTTCGCATTTCTCGCATACTTGTTGACCAGATCCTGGCCTTTTCCTGGTTTAGATCACGTAGTAATGCGGTACCACACCGAAACAGTCAATTAACCTGGTTGCGAGTAATATTTTAGAGGACAACGCCGGTTATGTCTCGGTTAGGTCTGGGATTTGCCCTCATCTGTCTCGTACTTTCGCATTTTTCGCATACTTGTTGGCCAGATCCTGGCATTTTTCTGGTCTGTATCACGTAGTATTGCGGTACCACACCGAAACAGTCAATTAATCCTGGTTGCGATTAATATTTTAGAGGATAACGCCGGTTATGATTCGGTTAGGTCTGGGCTTTGGCCTCATCTGGCACGTACTTTCGCATTTATCGCATACTTGTTGTCCAGATCCTGGCCTTTTTCTGGCTTGGACCACATAGTGATCTGGTACCGCACCGAAACAGTCAATTAATCCTGGTTGCGATTAATATTCTAGAGGGTAACGCTGGTTATGTCTGGGTTAGTTCTGGTATATGCAATCATCTCGCTCATACTTTCGCATTTTTCGCATTCTTGTGGGCCAGATCCTGTCCTTTCTCTAGCCCGGACCACGTAGTAATGTGGTACCAAGCCGAAACAGGCAATTAAACCTGATTGCGATTAATATTTTAGAGGATAACTCCGGTTATGTCTCGGTTAGGTCTGGTATTTGCCCTCATCTGGCTCGAACTTTCGCATTTCTCGCATACTTGTTGACCAGATCCTGGCCTTTTCCTGGTTTAGATCACGTAGTAATGCGGTACCACACCGAGACAGTCAATTAAACCTGGTTGCGATTAATATTTTAGAGGATAACGCCGGTTATGTCTCGGTTAGGTCTGGGATTTGCCCTCATCTGTCTCGTACTTTCGCATTTTTCGCATACTTGTTGGCCAGATCCTGGCATTTTTCTGGTCTGTATCACGTAATATTGCGGTACCACACCGAAACAGTCAATTAATCCTGGTTGCGATTAATATTTTAGAGGATAACGCCGGTTATGTCTCGGTTAGTTCTGGGATTTGTCCTCATCTGGCTAGTACCTTAGCATTTTTCGCCAAGTTGTTGGCTAGATCCTGAGCTTTTTCTGGTTTGGATCCCGTAATTATGACGCTCCACACCGAAACAGTCAATTAAACCTGGGTCCGATTAATATTTTAGAGGATAACGCCGGTTATGTCTCGGTTAGGTCTGGGATTTGCCCTCATCTGGCTCGTACTTTCGCATTTTTCGCATACTTGTTGGCCAGATCCAGGGCTCTTTCTGGTTTGTATCCCGTCGTAATGTGGTTCCACACCGAAACAGTCAATTAATCCTGGTTGCGATTAATATTCTAGAGGGTAACGCTGGTTATGTCTGGGTTAGTTCTGGTATATGCAATCATCTCGCTCATACTTTCGCATTTTTCGCATTCTTGTGGGCCAGATCCTGTCCTTTTTCTGGCCCGGACCACGTAGTAATGTGGTACCACGCCGAAAGAGGCAATTAAACCTGATTGCGATTAATATTTTAGAGGATAACGCCGGTTATGTCTCGGTTAGGTCTGGGATTTGCCCTCATCTGTCTCGTACTTTCGCATTTTTCGCATACTTGTTGGCCAGATCCTGGCATTTTTCTGGTCTGTATCACGTAGCAATGCGGTACCACACCGAAACAGTCAATTAAACCTGGTTGCGATTAATATTTTAGATGATAACGCCGGTTATATCTGGGTTAGTTCTGGTTTTTGCGATCATCTGGCTCATACTTTCGCAATTTTCGCGAACTCGTTGGCCAGATCTTGGGTTTTTTGTGGTTTGGATCCCGTCGTAATGTGGTTCCACACCGAAGCAGTCAATTAAACCTGGTTGCGATGAATATTTTGGAGGATAACGCCGGTTATGTCTCGGTTAGGTCTGGGATTTGCCCTCATCTGGCTCGTACTTTCGCATTTTTCGCATACTAGTTAGCCAGATCGTGGCCTTTTTCCGGCTTGGACCACGTAGTAATTTGGTACCACACCGAAACAGTCAATAGAAGCTGGTTGCGATTAATATTTTAGAGGATAACGCCGGTTATGTCTGGGTTAGGTCTGGGATTTGCCCCCATCTGGCTCGTACTTTCGCATTTCTCGCATACTTGTTGGCCAGATGCAGGGCTTTTTCTGGTTTGTATCCCGCCGTAATGTGGTTCCACACCGAAACAGTCAATTAATCCTGGTTGCGATTAATATTTTAGAGGATAACGCTGGTTATGTCTGGGTTAGTTCTGGTATTTGCAGTCATCTGGCTCGTAACTTCGCATTTTTCGCCTACTTGTTGGCCAGATCCTGGGCTTTTTCTGGTTTGGATCACGTAATAATGCGGTACCACACCGAAACAGTCAATTAAACCTGGTTGCGATTAATATTTTAGAGGATAACGCTGGTTATGTCTGGGTTAGTTCTGGTATTTGCAATCATCTGGCTCATATTTTCGCAATTTTCGCGTACTCGTTGGCCAGATCTTGGGTTTTTTGTGGTTTGGATCCCGTCGTAATGTGGTTCCACACCGAAGCAGTCAATTAAACCTGGTTGCGGTTAATATTTTGGAGGATAATGCCGGTTATATCTCGGTTAGTTCTGGGATTTGCCCTCATCTGGCTCGTACCTTCGCATTTTTCGCATTCTTGTGGGCCAGATCCTGTCCTTTTTCTGGCCCGGTCCACGTAGTAATGTGGTACCACGCCGAAACAGGCAATTAAACCTGGTTGCGATTAATATTTTAGATGATAACGCTGGTTATGTCTCGGTTAGGTCTGGTATTTGCCCTCATCTGGATTATACTTTCGCAATTATCGCGTACTTGTTGGCCAGATCTTGGGTTTTTTCTGGTTTGTATCCCGTCGTAATGTGGTTCCACACCGAAACAGTCAATTAAACCTGGTTGCGATAAATATTTTAGAGGATAACGCTGGTTATGTCTGGGTTAGTTCTGGTATTTGCAATCATCTGTCTCGTACCTTCGCATTTTCCGCCTACTTGTTGGCAAGATCCTGGGCTTTTCTGGTTTGGATCACGTAGTAGTGCGGTACCACACCGAAACAGTCAATTAAACCTGGTTGCGATTAATATTTTAGAGGATAACGCTGGTTATGTCTGGGTTAGTTCTGGTATTTGCAATGATCTGGCTCATACTTTCGCAATTTTCGCGTACTCGTTGGCCAGATCTTGGCAATTTTCTGGCTTGGACCACGTAGTAATGTGGTACCGCACCGAAGCAGTCAATAGAAGCTGGTTGCGATTAATATTTTACAGGATAACGCTGGTTATGTCTGGGTTAATTCTGGTATTTGCAATCATCTGGCTCATTCTTTCGCAATTTTCGCGTACTTGTTGGACAGATCTAGGGTTGTTTGTGGTTTGGATCCCGTCGTAATGTGGTTCCACACCGAAGCAGTCAATTAAACCTGGTTGCGATGAATATTTTGGAGGATAACGCTGGTTATGTTTGGGTTAGTTCTGGTATTTGCAATCATCTGGCTCGTACTTTCGCATTTTTCGCATACTTGTTGGCCAGTTCCTGGGCTTTTTCTGGTTTGGATCACGTAGTAATGTGGTACCACGCCGAAACAGGCAATTAAACCTGATTGCGATTAATATTTTAGAGGATAACTCCGGTTATGTCTCGGTTAGGTCTGGTATTTGCCCTCATCTGGCTCGAACTTTCGCATTTCTCGCATACTTGTTGACCAGATCCTGGCCTTTTCCTGGTTTAGATCACGTAGTAATGCGGTACCACACCGAAACAGTCAATTAACCTGGTTGCGATTAATATTTTAGAGGATAACGCCGGTTATGTCTCGGTTAGGTCTGGGATTTGCCCTCATCTGTCTCGTACTTTCGCATTTTTCGCATACTTGTTGGCCAGATCCTGGCATTTTTCTGGTCTGTATCACGTAGTATTGCGGTACCACACCGAAACAGTCAATTAATCCTGGTTGCGATTAATATTTTAGAGGATAACGCCGGTTATGACTCGGTTAGGTCTGGGCTTTGGCCTCATCTGGCACGTACTTTCGCATTTCTCGCATACTTGTTGTCCAGATCCTGGCCTTTTTCTGGCTTAGACCACATAGTGATCTGGTACCGCACCGAAACAGTCAATTAATCCTGGTTGCGATTAATATTCTAGAGGGTAACGCTGGTTATGTCTGGGTTAGTTCTGGTATATGCAATCATCTCGCTCATACTTTCGCATTTTTCGCATTCTTGTGGGCCAGATCCTGTCCTTTTTCTGGCCCGGACCACGTAGTAATGTGGTACCACGCCGAAACAGGCAATTAAACCTGATTGCGATTAATATTTTAGAGGATAACTCCGGTTATGTCTCGGTTAGGTCTGGTATTTGCCCTCATCTGGCTCGAACTTTCGCATTTCTCGCATACTTGTTGACCAGATCCTGGCCTTTTCCTGGTTTAGATCACGTAGTAATGCGGTACCACACCGAGACAGTCAATTAAACCTGGTTGCGATTAATATTTTAGAGGATAACGCCGGTTATGTCTCGGTTAGGTCTGGGATTTGCCCTCATCTGTCTCGTACTTTCGCATTTTTCGCATACTTGTTGGCCAGATCCTGGCATTTTTCTGGCCTGTATCACGTAGTATTGCGGTACCACACCGAAACAGTCAATTAATCCTGGTTGCGATTAATATTTTAGAGGATAACGCCGGTTATGTCTCGGTTAGTTCTGGGATTTGTCCTCATCTGGCTAGTACCTTAGCATTTTTCGCCAAGTTGTTGGCTAGATCCTGAGCTTTTTCTGGTTTGGATCCCGGAATTATGACGCTCCACACCGAAACAGTCAATTAAACCTGGGTCCGATTAATATTTTAGAGGATAACGCCGGTTATGTCTCGGTTAGGTCTGGGATTTGCCCTCATCTGGCTCGTACTTTCGCATTTTTCGCATACTTGTTGGCCAGATCCAGGGCTTTTTCTGGTTTGTATCCCGTCGTAATGTGGTTCCACACCGAAACAGTCAATTAATCCTGGTTGCGATTAATATTTTAGAGGATAACGCTGGTTATGTCTGGTATTTGCAATCATCTGGCTCGTACCTTCGCATTTTCCGCCTACTTGTTGGCAAGATCCTGGGCTTTTTCTGGTTTGGATCACGTAGTATTGCGGTACCACACCGAAACAGTCAATTAATCCTGGTTGCGATTAATATTTTAGAGGATAACGCCGGTTATGTCTCGGTTAGTTCTGGGATTTGTCCACATCTGGCTAGTACCTTAGCATTTTTCGCCAAGTTGTTGGCTAGATCCTGAGCTTTTTCTGGTTTGGATCCCGTAATTATGACGCTCCACACCGAAACAGTCAATTAAACCTGGGTCCGATTAATATTTTAGAGGATAACGCCGGTTATGTCTCGGTTAGGTCTGGGATTTGCCCTCATCTGGCTCGTACTTTCGCATTTTTCGCATACTTGTTGGCCAGATCCAGGGCTTTTTCTGGTTTGTATCCCGTCGTAATGTGGTTCCACACCGAAACAGTCAATTAATCCTGGTTGCGATTAATATTCTAGAGGGTAACGCTGGTTATGTCTGGGTTAGTTCTGGTATATGCAATCATCTCGCTCATACTTTCGCATTTTTCGCATTCTTGTGGGCCAGATCCTGTCCTTTTTCTGGCCCGGACCACGTAGTAATGTGGTACCACGCCGAAACAGGCAATTAAACCTGATTGCGATTAATATTTTAGAGGATAACGCCGGTTATGTCTCGGTTAGGTCTGGGATTTGCCCTCATCTGTCTCGTACTTTCGCATTTTTCGCATACTTGTTGGCCAGATCCTGGCATTTTTCTGGTCTGTATCACGTAGTATTGCGGTCCCACACCGAAACAGTCAATTAATCCTGGTTGCGATTAATATTTTAGAGGATAACGCCGGTTATGTCTCGGTTAGGTCTGGGATTTGCCCTCATCTGTCTCGTACTTTCGCATTTTTCGCATACTTGTTGGCCAGATCCTGGCATTTTTCTGGTTTGTATCCCGTTGTAATGTGGTTCCACACCGAAACAGTCAATTAATCCTGGTTGCGATTAATATTTTAGAGGATAACGCCGGTTATGGCTCGGTTAGTTCTGGGATTTGTCCTCATCTGGCTAGTACCTTAGCATTTTTTGCCAAGTTGTTGGCTAGATCCTAAGCTTTTTCTGGTTTGGATCCCGTAATTATGACGCTCCACACCGAAACAGTCAATTAAACCTGGGTCCGATTAATATTTTAGAGGATAACGCCGGTTATGTCTCGGTTAGGTCTGGGATTTGCCCTCATCTGTCTCGTACTTTCGCATTTTTCGCATTCTTGTGGGCCAGATCCTGGCCTTTTTTTGGCTTGGACCAAGTCGTAATGTGGGACCATACTCAAACAGTCAATTAAACCTGGTTGCGATTAATATTTTAGAGGATAACGCCGGTTATTTCAAGGTTAGGTCTGGGATTTGCCCTCATCTGGCTCGTACTTTCGCATTTTTCGCATACCTGTTTGCCAGATCGTGGCCTTTTTCCGGCTTGGACCACGTAGTAATGTGGTACCACGCCGAAACAGGCAATTAAACCTGATTGCGATTAATATTATAGAGGATAACTCCGGTTATGTCTGGGTTAGGTCTGGGATTTGCCCTTATCTGGCTCGTACATTCGCATTTCTCGCATACTTGTTGGCCAGATCCTGGGCTGTTTCTGGTTTGGATCACGTACTAATGCGGTACCAGACCAAAACAGTCAATTAATCCTGGTTGCGATTAATATTTTAGAGGATAACGCCGGTTATGTCTCGGTTAGTTCTGGGATTTGCCCTCATCTGGCTAGTACCTTCGCATTTTTCGCCAACTTGTTGGCTAGATCCTGAGCTTTTTCTGGTTTGGATCCCGTAATAATGACGCTCCACAACGAAACAGTCAATTAAACCTGGGTTCGATTAATATTTTAGAGGATAACGCCGGTTATGTCTCGGTTAGGTCTGGGATTTGCCCTCATCTGGCTCGTACTTTCGCATTTTTCGCATACTTGTTGGCCAGATCCTGGCATTTTTCTGGTCTGTATCACGTAGCAATGCGGTACCACGCCGAAACAGGCAATTAAACCTGATTGCGATTAATATTATAGAGGATAACGCCGGTTATGTCTCGGTTAGTTCTGGGATTTGCCCTCATCTGGCTAGTACCTTCGCATTTTTCGCCAACTTGTTGGCTAGATCCTGAGCTTTTTCTGGTTTGGATCCCGTAATAATGACGCTCCACAACGAAACAGTCAATTAAACCTGGGTTCGATTAATATTTTAGAGGATAACGCCGGTTATGTCTCGGTTAGGTCTGGGATTTGCCCTCATCTGGCTCATACTTTCGCAATTTTCGCGAACTCGTTGGCCAGATCTTGCGTTTTTTTGTGGTTTGGATCCCGTCGTAATGTGGTTCCACACCGAAGCAGTCAATTAAACCTGGTTGCGATGAATATTTTGGAGGATAACGCCGGTTATGTCTCGGTTAGGTCTGGGATTTGCCCTCATCTGGCTCGTACTTTCGCATTTTTCGCATACTAGTTAGCCAGATCGTGGCCTTTTTCCGGCTTGGACCACGTAGTAATTTGGTACCACACCGAAACAGTCAATAGAGGCTGGTTGCGATTAATATTTTAGAGGATAACGCCGGTTATGTCTGGGTTAGTTCTGGTATTTGCAATCATCTGGCTCGTAACTTCGCATTTTTCGCCTACTTGTTGGCCAGATCCAGGCCTTTTTCTGGTTTGGATCCCGTAATTATGACGCTCCACACCGAAACAGTCAATTAAACCTGGGTCCGATTAATATTTTAGAGGATAACGCCGGTTATGTCTCGGTTAGGTCAGGGATTTGCCCTCATCTGGCTCGTACTTTCGCATTTTTCGCATACTTGTTGGCCAGATCCTGGCCTTTTTTTGGCTTGGACCAAGTTGTAATGTGGGACCATACTCAAACAGTCAATTAAACCTGGTTGCGATTAATATTTTAGAGGAGAACGCCGGTTATTTCAAGGTTAGGTCTGGGATTTGCCCTCATCTGGCTTGTACTTTCGCATTTTTCGCATACCTGTTTGCCAGATCGTGGCCTTTTTCCGGCTTGGACCACGTAGTAATGTGGTACCACACCGAAACAGTCAATAGAAGCTGGTTGCGATTAATATTTTACAGGATAACGCTGGCTATGTCTGGGTTAATTCTGGTATTTGCAATCATCTGGCTCATAATTTCGCAATTTTCGCGTACTTGTTGGACAGATCTAGGGTTTTTTGTGGTTTGGATCCCGTCGTAATGTGGTTCCACACCGAAGCAGTCAATTAAACCTGGTTGCGATGAATATTTTGGAGGATAACGCCGGTTATGTCTGGGTTAGGTCTGGGATTTGCCCTTATCTGGCTCGTACTTTCGCATTTCTCGCATACTTGTTGGCCAGATCCAGGGCTTTTTCTGGTTTGTATCCCGTCGTAATGTGGTTCCACACCGAAACAGTCAATTAATCCTGGTTGCGATTAATATTTTAGAGGATAACGCCGGTTATGTCTCGGTTAGTTCTGGGATTTGCCCTCGTCTGGAATGTACCTTCGCATTTTTCGCCTACTTGTTGGCTAGATCCTGAGCTTTTTCTGGTTTGAATCCCGTAATAATGACGCTCCACACCGAAACAGTCAACTAAACCTGGTTGCGATTAATATTTTAGAGGATAACGCTGGTTATATCTGGGTTAGTTTTGGTATTTGCGATCATCTGGCTCATACTTTCGCAATTTTCACGAACTCGTTGGCCAGATCTTGGGTTTTCTGTGGTTTGGATCCCGTCGTAATGTAGTTCCACACCGAAGCAGTCAATTAAACCTAGTTGCGATGAATATTTTGGAGGATAACGCCGGTTATGTCTCGGTTAGGTCTGGGATTTGCCCTCATCTGGCTCGTACTTTCGCATTTTTCGCATACTAGTTAGCCAGATCGTGGCCTTTTTCCGGCTTGGACCACGTAGTAATTTGGTACCACACCGAAACAGCCAATAGAAGCTGGTTGCGATTAATATTTTAGAGGATAACGCCGGTTATGCCTGGGTTAGGTCTGGGATTTGCCCCCATCTGGCTCGTACTTTCGCATTTTTCGAATACTTGATGGCCAGATCTTGGGTTTTTTGTGGTTTGGACCACATAGTAATGTGGTACCACACCGAAACAGTCAATTAAACCTGGTTGCGGTTAATATTTTGGAGGATAACGCCGGTTATATCTCGGTTAGGTCTGGGATTTGCCCTCATCTGGCTCGTACCTTCGCATTTTTCGCATTCTTGTGGGCCAGATCCTGTCCTTTTTCTGGCCCGGTCCACGTAGTAACGTGGTACCACGCCGAAACAGGCAATTAAACCTGGTTGCGATTAATATTTTAGAGGATAACGCTGGTTATGTCTCGGTTAGGTCTGGTATTTGCCCTCATCTGGATCATACTTTCGCAAATATCGCGTACTTGTTGGCCAGATCTTGGGTTTTTTCTGGTTTGTATCCCGTCGTAATGTGGTTCCACACCGAAACAGTCAATTAATCCTGGTTGCGATTAATAGTTTAGAGGATAACGCTGGTTATGTCTGGGTTAGTTCTGGTATTTGCAATCATCTGTCTCGTACCTTCGCATTTTCCGCCTACTTGTTGGCAAGATCCTGGGCTTTTCTGGTTTGGATCACGTAGTAATGCGGTACCACACCGTAACAGTCAATTAAACCTGGTTTCGCTTAATATTTTGGAGGATAACGCCGGTTATGTCTGGGTCAGGTCTGGGATTTGCCCTCATCTGATTCGTACTTTCGCATTTTTCGCATACTTGTTGTCCAGATCCTGGCCTTTTTCTGGCTTGGACCACGTAGTAATGCGGTACCACATCGAAACAGTCAATTAAACCTGGTTGCGATTAATATTTTAGAGGATATCGCCGGTTATGTCTCGGTTAGGTCTGGGATTTGCCCTCATCTGTCTCGTACTTTCGCACTTTTCGCATACTTGTTGGCCAGATCCTGGCATTTTTCTGGTCTGTATCACGTAGTATTGCGGTACCACACCGAAACAGTCAATTAAACCTGGTTGCGATTAATATTTTAGAGGATAACGCCGGTTATTTCTAGGTTAGGTCTGGGATTTGCCCTCATCTGTCACGTACTTTCGCGTTTTTCTCATACTTGTTGGCCAGATCCTGGCCTTTTTCTGGTGTGTATCACGTAGTAATGCGGTACCACACCGAAACAGTCAATTAAACCTGGTTGCGATTAATATTTTAGAGGATAACGCTGGTTATGTCTGGGTTAGTTCTCGTATTTGCAATCATCTGGCTCATACTTTCGCAATTTTCGCGAACTCGTTGGCCAGATCTTGGGTTTTCTGTGGTTTGGATCCCGTCGTAATGTGTTTCCACACCGAAGCAGTCAATTAAACCTGGTTGCGATGAATATTACGGAGGATAACGCCGGTTATGTCTCGGTTAGGTCTGGGATTTGCCCTCATCTGTCTCGTACTTTCGCATTTTTCGCATACTTGTTGGCCAGATCCTGGCATTTTTCTGGTCTGTATCACGTAGTAATGCGGTACCACAGCGTAGCAGTCAATTAAACCTGGTTGCGGTTAATATTTTGGATGATAACGCCGGTTATGTCTGGGTTAGGTCTGGGATTTGCCCTTATCTGGCTCGTACTTTCGCATTTCTCGCATACCTGTTGGCCAGATCCTGGGCTGTTTCTGGTTTGGATCACGTACTAATGCGGTACCAGACCGAAACAGTCAATTAATCCTGGTTGCG
The DNA here is from genome assembly GCF_051014445.1 of Colletes latitarsis. Taxonomy (NCBI): domain Eukaryota; kingdom Metazoa; phylum Arthropoda; class Insecta; order Hymenoptera; family Colletidae; genus Colletes; species Colletes latitarsis. The sequence continues at coordinate 18,108,400 of NC_135136.1, forward strand.
ATTAATATTTTAGAGGATAACACCGGTTATGTCTCTGTTAGTTCTGGGGTTTGCCCTCATCTGGCTAGTACCTTCGCTTTTTTCGCCTACTTGTTGGCTAGATCCTGAGCTTTTTCTGGTTTGGATCCCGTAATAATGACGCTCCACACCGAAACAGTCAATTTAACCTGGGTTCGATTAATATTTTAGAGGATAACGCCGGTTATATCTCTGTTAGGTCTGGGATATGCCCTCATCTGGCTCGTACCTTCGCATTTTTCGCATTCTTGTGGGCCAGATCCTGGCCTTTTTCTGGCTGGGATAACGTAGTAATGCGGTACCACACTCAAACAGTCAATTAAACCTGGTTGCGATTAATATTTTAGAGGATAGCGCCGGTTATTTCTCGGTTAGGTCTGGGATTTGCCCTCATCTGTCTCCTACTATCACATTTTTCGCATACTTGTTGGCCAGATCCTGGCCTTTTTCTGGTCTGTAATACGTAGTAATGCGGTACCACACCGAAGCAGTCAATTAAACCTGGTTGCGATTAATATTTTAGAGGATAACGCCGGTTATGTCACGGTTAGGTCTGGGATTTGCCGTCATCTGGCTCGTATTTTCGCATTTTTCGCATACTTGTAGGCCAGATCCTGGCCATTTTTTCTGGCTTGGACCACCTAGTAATGTGGTATCACACTCAAACAGTCAATTAAACCTGGTTGTGATTAACATTTTGGAGGATAACGCCGGTTATGTCTCGGTTAGTTCTGGGATTTGCCCTCATCTGGCTCGTACCTTCGCATTTTTCGCCTACTTGTTGGCAAGATCCTGGGCTTTTTCTGGTTTGGATCACGTAGTAATGCGGTACCACACCGATGCAGTCAATTAAACCTGGTTGCGATTAATATTTTAGAGGATAACGCCGGTTATGTCTTGGTTAGGTCTGGGATTTGGCCTCATGTGGCTCATACTTTCGCATTTCTCGCATACTTGTTGGCCAGATCCAGGGCTTTATCTGGTTTGTATCCCGTCGTAATGTGGTTCCACACCGAAACAGTGAATTAAACCCGGTTGCGATTAATATTTTAGAGGATAACGCCGGTTATGTCTGGGTTAGGTCTGGGATTTGCCCTCATCTGTCTCCTACTATCACATTTTTCGCATACATGTTGGCCAGATCCTGGCCTTTTTCTGGTCTGTATCACGTAGTAATGCGGTACCACACCGAAACAGTCAATTAAACCTGGTTGCGATTAATATTTTAGAGGATAACGCTGGTTATGTCTGGGTTAGTTCTCGTATTTGCAATCATCTGGCTCATACTTTCGCAATTTTCGCGAACTCGTTGGCCAGATCTTGGGTTTTTTGTGGTTTGGATCCCGTCGTAATGTGGATCCACACCGAAGCAGTCAATTAAGCCTGACTGCGATGAATATTTTAGAGGATAACGCTGCTTATGTTTGGGTTAGTTCTGCTATTTGCAATCATCTGGCTCGTACTTTCGCATTTCTGGCATACTTGTAGGCAGATCCTGGGCTTTTTCTGGTTTGGATCACGTAGTAATGCGGTACCACACTGAAACAGTCAATTAAACCTGGTTGTGATTAACATTTTGGAGGATAACGCTGGTTATGTCTGGGTTAGTTCTGGTATTTGCAATCATCAGGCTCATACTTTCGCAATTTTCGCGTACTTGTTGGCCAGATCTTGGGTTTTTTGTGGTTTGGATCCCGTCGTAATGTGGATCCACACCGAAGCAGTCAATTAAACCTGGTTGCGATTAATATTTTAGAGGATAACGCTGGTTATGTCTGGGTTAGTTCTGGTATTTGCAATCATCTGGCTCATTCTTTCGCATTTCTCGCATACTTGTTGGCCAGATCCAGGCCTTTTTCTGGTTTGGATCACGTAGTAATGCGGTACCACACCGAAACAGTCAATTAAACCTGGTTGCGATTAAGATTTTAGAGGATAACGCCGGTTATGTCACGGTTAGGTCTGGGATTTGCCGTCATCTGGCTCGTATTTTCGCATTTTCGCATACTTGTTGGCCAGATCCTGGCCTTTTTCTGGCTTGGACCACGTAGTAATGTGGTATCACACTGAAACAGTCAACTAAACCTGGTTGTGATTAACATTTTGGAGGATAACGCCGGTTATGTCTTGGTTAGGTCTGGTATTTGCCCTCATCTGGCTCGTACTTTCGCATTTCTCGCATACTTGTTTTCCAGGTCCTTGCGTTTTCCTGGTTTGGATCACGTAGTAATGCGGTACCACACTGAAACAGTCAATTAAACCTGGTTGTGATTAATATTTTGGAGAATAACGCTGGTTATGTTTGGGTTAGTTCCGGTATTTGCAACCATCTGGCTGATACTTTCGCATTTTTTGCATACTTGTTGGCCAGATCCTGGCCTTTTTCTGGTTTGGATCCCGTCATAATGTGGTTCCACCCCGAAACAGTCAATAAAACCTGGTTGCGATTAATATTTTGGAGGATAACGCCGTTTATGTCTCGGTTAGGACTGGGATTTGCCGTCATCTGGCTCGTACTTTCGCATTTCTCGCATACTTGTTGACCAGATCCTGGCCTTTTCCTGGTTTAGATCACGTAGTAATGCGGTACCACACCGAAACAGTCAATTAAACCTGGTTGCGATTAATATTTTAGAGGATAACGCCGGTTATGTCTCGGTTAGGTCTGCGATTTGCCCTCATCTGTCTCGTACTTTTGCATTTTTCGCATACTTGTTGGCCAGATCCTGGCATTTTTCTGGTCTGTATCACGTAGTATTGCGGTACCACACCGAAACAGTCAATTAATCCTGGTTGCGATTAATATTTTAGAGGATAACGCCGGTTATGTCTCGGTTAGTTCTGGGATTTGTCCTCATCTGGCAAGTACCTTCGCATTTTTCGCCAAGTTGTTGGCTAGATCCTGAGCTTTTTCTGGTTTGGATCCCGTAATTATGACGCTCCACACCGAAACAGTCAATTAAACCTGGGTCCGATTAATATTTTAGAGGATAACGCCGGTTATGTCTCGGTTAGGTCTGGGATTTGCCCTCATCTGGCTCGTACTTTCGCATTTTTCGCATACTTGTTGGCCAGATCCTGGCCTTTTTTTGGCTTGGACCAAGTCGTGATGAGGGACCATACTCAAACAGTCAATTAAACCTGGCTGCGATTAATATTTTAGAGGATAACGCCGGTTATTTCAAGGTTAGGTCTGGGATTTGCCCTCATCTGGCTCGTACTTTCGCATTTTTCGCATACCTGTTTGCCAGATCGTGGCCTTTTTCCGGCTTGGACCACGTAGTAATGCGGTACCACACCGAAACAGTCAATAGAAGCTGGTTGCGATTAATATTTTACAGGATAACGCTGGTTATGTCTGGGTTAATTCTGGTATTTGCAATCATCTGGCTCATACTTTCGCAATTTTCGCGTACTTGTTGGTCAGATCTAGGGTTTTTTGTGGTTTGGATCCCGTCGTAATGTGGTTCCACACCGAAGCAGTCAATTAAACCTGGTTGCGATGAATATTTTGAAGGATAACGCCGGTTATGTCTGGGTTAGGTCTGGGATTTGCCCTTATCTGGCTCGTACTTTCGCATTTCTCGCATACTTGTTGGCCAGATCCAGGGCTTTTACTGGTTTGTATCCCGTCGTAATGTGGTTCCACACCGAAACAGTCAATTAATCCTGGTTGCGATTAATATTTTAGAGGATAACGCCGGTTATGTCTCGGTTAGTTCTGGGATTTGCCCTCGTCTGGAATGTACCTTCGCATTTTTCGCCTACTTGTTGGCTAGATCCTGAGCTTTTTCTGGTTTGAATCCCGTAATAATGACGCTCCACACCGAAACAGTCAACTAAACCTGGTTGCGATTAATATTTTAGAGGATAACGCTGGTTATATCTGGGTTAGTTCTGGTATTTGCGATCATCTGGCTCATACTTTCGCAATTTTCGCGAACTCGTTGGCCAGATCTTGGGTTTTTTGTGGTTTGGATCCCGTCGTAATGTGGTTCCACACCGAAGCAGTCAATTAAACCTAGTTGCGATGAATATTTTGGAGGATAACGCCGGTTATGTCTCGGTTAGGTCTGGGATTTGCCCTCATCTGGCTCGTACTTTCGCATTTTTCGCATACTAGTTAGCCAGATCGTGGCCTTTTTCCGGCTTGGACCACGTAGTAATTTGGTACCACACCGAAACAGCCAATAGAAGCTGGTTGCGATTAATATTTTAGAGGATAACGCCGGTTATGCCTGGGTTAGTTCTGGTATTTGCCCCCATCTGGCTCGTACTTTCGCATTTCTCGCATACTTGTTGGCCAGATGCAGGGCTTTTTCTGGTTTGTATCCCGTCGTAATGTGGTTCCATACCGAAACAGTCAATTAATCCTGGTTGCGATTAATATTTTAGAGCATAACGCTGGTTATGTCTGGGTTAGTTCTGGTATTTGCAATCATCTGGCTCGTAACTTCGCATTTTTCGCCTACTTGTTGGCCAGATCTTGAGTTTTTTGTGGTTTGGACCACATAGTAATGTGGTACCACACCGAAACAGTCAATTAAACCTGGTTGCGGTTAATATTTTGGAGGATAACGCCGGTTATATCTCGGTTAGGTCTGGGATTTGCCCTCATCTGGCTCGTACCTTCGCATTTTTCGCATTCTTGTGGGCCAGATCCTGTCCTTTTTCTGGCCCGGTCCACGTAGTAATGTGGTACCACGCCGAAACAGGCAATTAAACCTGGTTGCGATTAATATTTTGGAGGATAACGCTGGTTATGTCTCGGTTAGGTCTGGTATTTGCCCTCATCTGGATCATACTTTCGCTATTTTCGCGAACTCGTTGGCCAGATCTTGGGTTTTTTGTGGTTTGGATCCCGTCGTAATGTGGTTCCACACCGAAACAGTCAATTAATCCGGGTTGCGATTAATATTTTAGAGGATAACACCGGTTATGTCTCTGTTAGTTTTGGGATTTGCCCTCATCTGTCTCGTACTTTCGCATTTTTCGCCTACTTGTTGGCCAGATCTTGAGTTTTTTGTGGTTTGGACCACATAGTAATGTGGTACCACACCGAAACAGTCAATTAAACCTGGTTGCGGTTAATATTTTGGAGGATAACGCCGGTTATATCTCGGTTAGGTCTGGGATTTGCCCTCATCTGGCTCGTACCTTCGCATTTTTCGCCTACTTGTTGGCCAGATCTTGGGTTTTTTCTGGTTTGTATCCCGTCGTAATGTGGTTCCACACCGAAACAGTCAATTAATCCTGGTTGCGATTAATAGTTTAGAGGATAACGCCGGTTATTTCTAGGTTAGGTCTGGGATTTGCCCTCATCTGTCACGTACTTTCGCGTTTTTCTCATACTTGTTGGCCAGATCCTGGCCTTTTTCTGGTGTGTATCACGTAGTAATGCGGTACCACACCGAAACAGTCAATTAAACCTGGTTGCGATTAATATTTTAGAGGATAACGCTGGTTATGTCTGGGTTAGTTCTCGTATTTGCAATCATCTGGCTCATACTTTCGCAATTTTCGCGAACTCGTTGGCCAGATCTTGGGTTTTTTGTGGTTTGGATCCCGTCGTAATGTGGTTCCACACCGAAACAGTCAATTAATCCGGGTTGCGATTAATATTTTAGAGGATAACACCGGTTATGTCTCTGTTAGTTTTGGGATTTGCCCTCATCTGTCTCGTACTTTCGCATTTTTCGCATACTTGTTGGCCAGATCCTGGGCTGTTTCTGGTTTGGATCACGTACTAATGCGGTACCAGACCGAAACAGTCAATTAATCCGGGTTGCGATTAATATTTTAGAGGATAACACCGGTTATGTCTCTGTTAGTTTTGGGATTTGCCCTCATCTGGCTAGTACCTTCGCATTTTTCGCCTACTTGTTGGCTAGATCCTGAGCTTTTTCTGGTTTGGATCCCGTAATAATGACGCTCCACACCGAAACAGTCAATTAAACCTGGTTGCGATTAATATTTTAGAGGATAGCGCCGGTTATTTCTCGGTTAGGTCTGGGATTTGCCCTGATCTGTCTCCTACTATCACATTTTTCGCATACTTGTTGGCCAGATCCTGGCCTTTTTCTGGTCTGTATCACGTAGTAATGCCGTACCACACCGAAGCAGTCAATTAAACCTGGTTGCGATTAATATTTTAGAGGATAACGCTGGTTATGTCTGGGTTAGTTCTGGTATCTGCAATCATCAGGCTCATACTTTCGCAATTTTCGCGTACTTGTTGGCAAGATCTTGGGTTTTTTGTGGTTTGGATCCCGTCGTAATGTGGATCCACACGAAGCAGTCAATTAAACCTGGTTGCGATTAATATTTTAGAGGATAACGCTGGTTATGTCTGGGTTAGTTCTGGTATTTGCAATCATCTGGCTCATACTTTCGCAATTTTCGCGTACTTGTTGGCCAGATCTTGGGTTTCTTGTGGTTTGGATCCCGTCGTAATGTGGATCCACACAGAAGCAGTCAATTAAGCCTGGCTGCGATGAATATTTTAGAGGATAACGCTGCTTATGTTTGGGTTAGTTCTGCTATTTGCAATCATCTGGCTCGTACTTTCGCATTTCTGGCATACTTGTAGGCAGATCCTGGGCTTTTTCTGGTTTGGATCACGTAGTAATGCGGTACCACACTGAAACAGTCAATTAAACCTGGTTGTGATTAACATTTTGGAGGATAACGCCGGTTATGTCACGGTTAGGTCTGGGATTTGCCGTCATCTGGCTCGTATTTTCGCATTTTTCGCATACTTGTAGGCCAGATCCTGGCCATTTTTTCTGGCTTGGACCACCTAGTAATGTGGTATCACACTGAAACAGTCAATTAAACCTGGTTGTGATTAACATTTTGGAGGATAACGCCGGTTATGTCTCGGTTAGTTCTGGGATTTGCCCTCATCTGGCTCGTACCTTCGCATTTTTCGCCTACTTGTTGGCAAGATCCTGGGCTTTTTCTGGTTTGGATCACGTAGTAATGCGGTACCACACCGATGCAGTCAATTAAACCTGGTTGCGATTAATATTTTAGAGGATAACGCCGGTTATGTCTTGGTTAGGTCTGCGATTTGGCCTCATCTGGCTCATACTTTCGCATTTCTCACATACTTGTTGGCCAGATCCAGGGCTTTATCTGGTTTGTATCCCGTCGTAATGTGGTTCCACACCGAAACAGTGAATTAAACCCGGTTGCGATTAATATTTTAGAGGATAACGCCGGTTATGTCTGGGTTAGGTCTGGGATTTGCCCTCATCTGTCTTCTACTATCACATTTTTCGCATACATGTTGGCCAGATCCTGGCCTTTTTCTGGTCTGTATCACGTAGTAATGCGGTACCACACCGAAACAGTCAATTAAACCTGGTTGCGATTAATATTTTAGAGGATAACGCCGGTTATTTCTAGGTTAGGTCTGGGATTTGCCCTCATCTGTCACATACTTTCGCGTTTTTCTCATACTTGTTGGCCAGATCCTGGCCTTTTTCTGGTGTGTATCACGTAGTAATGCGGTACCACACCGAAACAGTCAATTAAACCTGGTTGCGATTAATATTTTAGAGGATAACGCTGGTTATGTCTGGGTTAGTTCTCGTATTTGCAATCATCTGGCTCATACTTTCGCAATTTTCGCGAACTCGTTGGCCAGTTCTTGGGTTTTTTGTGGTTTGGATCCCGTCGTAATGTGTTTCCACACCGAAGCAGTCAATTAAACCTGGTTGCGATGAATATTACGGAGGATAACGCCGGTTATGTCTCGGTTAGGTCTGGGATTTGCCCTCATCTGTCTCGTACTTTCGCATTTTTCGCATACTTGTTGGCCAGATCCTGGCATTTTTCTGGTCTGTATCACGTAGTAATGCGGTACCACAGCGTAGCAGTCAATTAAACCTGGTTGCGGTTAATATTTTGGATGATAACGCCGGTTATGTCTGGGTTAGGTCTGGGATTTGCCCTTATCTGGCTCGTACTTTCGCATTTCTCGCATACCTGTTGGCCAGATCCTGGGCTGTTTCTGGTTTGGATCACGTACTAATGCGGTACCAGACCGAAACAGTCAATTAATCCGGGTTGCGATTAATATTTTAGAGGATAACACCGGTTATGTCTCTGTTAGTTCTGGGATTTGCCCTCATCTGGCTAGTACCTTCGCATTTTTCGCCTACTTGTTGGCTAGATCCTGAGCTTTTTCTGGTTTGGATCCCGTAATAATGACGCTCCACACCGAAACAGTCAATTTAACCTGGGTTCGATTAATATTTTAGAGGATAACGCCGGTTATATCTCTGTTAGGTCTGGGATATGCCCTCATCTGGCTCGTACCTTCGCATTTTTCGCATTCTTGTGGGCCAGATCCTGGCCTTTTTCTGGCTGGGATAACGTAGTAATGCGGTACCACACTCAAACAGTCAATTAAACCTGGTTGCGATTAATATTTTAGAGGATAGCGCCGGTTATTTCTCGGTTAGGTCTGGGATTTGCCCTCATCTGTCTCCTACTATCACATTTTTCGCATACTTGTTGGCCAGATCCTGGCCTTTTTCTGGTCTGTATCACGTAGTAATGCGGTACCACACCGAAGCAGTCAATTAAACCTGGTTGCGATTAATATTTTAGAGGATAACGCTGGTTATGTCTGGGTTAGTTCTGGTATTTGCAATCATCAGGCTCATACTTTCGCAATTTTCGCGTACTTGTTGGCCAGATCTTGGGTTTTTTGTGGTTTGGATCCCGTCGTAATGTGGATCCACACGAAGCAGTCAATTAAACCTGGTTGCGATTAATATTTTAGAGGATAACGCTGGTTATGTCTGGGTTAGTTCTGGTATTTGCAATCATCTGGCTCATACTTTCGCAATTTTCGCCTACTTGTTGGCCAGATCTTGGGTTTCTTGTGGTTTGGATCCCGTCGTAATGTGGATCCACACCGAAGCAGTCAATTAAGCCTGGCTGCGATGAATATTTTAGAGGATAACGCTGCTTATGTTTGGGTTAGTTCTGCTATTTGCAATCATCTGGCTCGTACTTTCGCATTTCTGGCATACTTGTAGGCAGATCCTGGGCTTTTTCTGGTTTGGATCACGTAGTAATGCGGTACCACACTGAAACAGTCAATTAAACCTGGTTGTGATTAACATTTTGGAGGATAACGCCGGATATGTCACGGTTAGGTCTGGGATTTGCCGTCATCTGGCTCGTATTTTCGCATTTTTCGCATACTTGTAGGCCAGATCCTGGCCATTTTTTCTGGCTTGGACCACCTAGTAATGTGGTATCACACTGAAACAGTCAATTAAACCTGGTTGTGATTAACATTTTGGAGGATAACGCCGGTTATGTCTCGGTTAGTTCTGGGATTTGCCCTCATCTGGCTCGTACCTTCGCATTTTTCGCCTACTTGTTGGCAAGATCCTGGGCTTTTTCTGGTTTGGATCACGTAGTAATGCGGTACCACACCGATGCAGTCAATTAAACCTGGTTGCGATTAATATTTTAGAGGATAACGCCGGTTATGTCTTGGTTAGGTCTGGGATTTGGCCTCATCTGGCTCATACTTTCGCATTTCTCGCATACTTGTTGGCCAGATCCAGGGCTTTATCTGGTTTGTATCCCGTCGTAATGTGGTTCCACACCGAAACAGTGAATTAAACCCGGTTGCGGTTAATATTTTAGAGGATAACGCCGGTTATGTCTGGGTTAGGTCTGGGATTTGCCCTCATCTGTCTCCTACTATCACATTTTTCGCATACATGTTGGCCAGATCCTGGCCTTTTTCTGGTCTGTATCACGTAGTAATGCGGTACCACACCGAAACAGTCAATTAAACCTGGTTGCGATTAATATTTTAGAGGATAACGCTGGTTATGTCTGGGTTAGTTCTGGTATTTGCAATCATCAGGCTCATACTTTCGCAATTTTCGCGTACTTGTTGGCCAGATCTTGGGTTTTTTGTGGTTTGGATCCCGTCGTAATGTGGATCCACACCGAAGCAGTCAATTAAACCTGGTTGCGATTAATATTTTAGAGGATAACGCTGGTTATGTCTGGGTTAGTTCTGGTATTTGCAATCATCTCGCTCATACTTTCGCAATTTTCGCGTACTTGTTGGCCAGATCTTGGGTTTCTTGTGGTTTGGATCCCGTCGTAATGTGGATCCACACCGAAGCAGTCAATTAAGCCTGGCTGCGATGAATATTTTAGAGGATAACGCTGCTTATGTTTGGGTTAGTTCTGCTATTTGCAATCATCTGGCTCGTACTTTCGCATTTCTGGCATACTTGTAGGCAGATCCTGGGCTTTTTCTGGTTTGGATCACGTAGTAATGTGGTTCCACACCGAAACAGCCAATTAAACCTGGTAGCGATTAATATTTTAGACGATAACGCCGGTTATGTCACGGTTAGGTCTGGGATTTGCCGTCATCTGGCTCGAATTTTCGCATTTCTCGCATACTTGTTGGCCAGATCCTGGGCTTTTTCTGGTTTGGATCACGTAGTAATGTGGTACCACACTGAAACAGTCAATAAAAGCTGGTTCCGATTAGTATTTTATAGGATAACGCTGGTTATGTCTGGTTTAGTTCTGGTATTTGCAATCATCTGGCTCGTACCTTCGCATTTTTCGCCTACTTGTTGGCAAGATCCTGGGCTTTTTCATGCTTGGACCACGTAGTAATGTGGTACCACACTGAAACAGTCAAATAAACCTGGTTGCGATTAATATTTTAGAGGATAACGCCGGTTATGTCTAGGTTAGTTCTGGTATTTGCCCTCATCTGGCTCGTACTTTCGTATTTTTCGCATACTTGTTGGCCAGATCCTGGGCTTTTTCTGGTTTGGATCACGTAGTGATGTGGTGCCACACTGAAACAGTCAATAAGAGCTGGTTCCGATTAGTATTTTACAGGATAACGCCGGTTATGTCTGGGTTAGGTCTGGGATTTGCCCTCATCTGGCACGTGCTTTCGCCATTTCTCGCATACTTGTTGGCCAGATCCAGGCCTTTTTCTGGTTTGGATCACGTAGTAATGCGGTACCACACCGAAACAGTCAATTAAACCTGGTTGCGACTAATATTTTAGAGGATAACGCCGGTTATGTCACGGTTAGGTCTGGGATTTGCCGTCATCTGGCTCGTATTTTCGCATTTTTCGCCTACTTGTTGGCTAGATCCTGAGCGTTTTCTGGTTTGGATCCCGTAATAATGACGCTCCACACCGAAACAGTCAATTTAACCTGGGTTCGATTAATATTTTAGAGGATAACGCCGGCTATATCTCGGTTAGGTCTGGGATTTGCCCTCATCTGGCTCGTACCTTCGCATTTTTCGCATTCTTGTTGGCCAGATCCTGGGCTTTTTCTGGTTTGGATCACGTAGTAATGTGGTACCACACTGAAACAGTCAATAAAAGCTGGTTCCGATTAGTATTTTACAGGATAACGCCGGTTATGTCTCCGTTAGGTTTGGGATTTTCCCTCATCTGGCTCGTAATTTCGCATTTTTCGCATACTTGTTGGCCAGATCCTGGCCTTTTTCATGCTTGGACCACGTAGTAATGTGGTACCACACTGAAACAGTCAAATAAACCTGGTTCCGATTAGTATTTCAGAGGATAACGCAGGTTACGTCTGGGTTAGTTCTGGTATTTGCAACCATCTGGCACATACTTTCGCGGTTTTCGCATACTTGTTGGGCAGATCCTGGGTTTTTTCTGGTTTGGATCCCGTAGTAATGAGGTTCCACACCGAAGCAGTCAATTAAACCTGGTTGCGATTAATATTTTAGAGGATAACGCCGGTTATGTCTCGGTTAGATCTGGGATTTGGCCTCATCTGGCTCATACTTTCGCATGTCTCGCCTACTTGTTGGCCAGATCCAGGGCTTTATCTGGTTTGTATCCCGCCGTAATGTGGTTCCACACCGAAACAGTCAATTAAACCCAGTTGCGATTAATATTTTAGAGGATAACGCCGGTTATGTCTGGGTTAGGTCTGGGATTTGCCCTCATCTGGCTCGTACTTTCGCATTTCTCGCATACTTGTTGGCCAGATCCTGGGCTTTTCCTGGTTTAGATCACGTAGTAATGTGGTTCCACACCGAAACAGCCAATTAAACCTGGTAGCGATTAATATTTTAGACGATAACGCCGGTTATGTCACGGTTAGGTCTGGGATTTGCCGTCATCTGTCTCGAATTTTCGCATTTCTCGCATACTTGTTGGCCAGATCCTGGGCTTTTTCTGGTTTGGATCACGTAGTAATGTGGTACCACACTGAAACAGTCAATAAAAGCTGGTTCCGATTAGTATTTAATAGGATAACGCTGGTTATGTCTGGTTTAGTTCTGGTATTTGCAATCATCTGGCTCGTACCTTCGCATTTTTCGCCTACTTGTTGGCAAGATCCTGGGCTTTTTCATGCTTGGATCACGTAGTAATGTGGTACCACACTGAAACAGTCAATAAAAGCTGGTTCCGATTAGTATTTTATAGGATAACGCTGGTTATGTCTGGTTTAGTTCTGGTATTTGCAATCATCTGGCTCGTACCTTCGCATTTTTCGCCTACTTGTTGGCAAGATCCTGGGCTTTTTCATGCTTGGACCACGTAGTAATGTGGTACCACACTGAAACAGTCAAATAAACCTGGTTCCGATTAGTATTTCAGAGGATAACGCAGGTTACGTCTGGGTTAGTTCTGGTATTTGCAACCATCTGGCACATACTTTCGCGGTTTTCGCATACTTGTTGGGCAGATCCTGGGTTTTTTCTGGTCTGGATCCCGTAGTAATGAGGTTCCACACCGAAGCAGTCAATTAAACCTGGTGGCGATTAATATTTTAGAGGATAACGCCGGTTATGTCTCGGTTAGATCTGGGATTTGGCCTCATCTGGCTCATACTTTCGCATGTCTCGCCTACTTGTTGGCCAGATCCAGGGCTTTATCTGGTTTGTATCCCGCCGTAATGTGGTTCCACACCGAAACAGTCAATTAAACCCGGTTGCGATTAATATTTTAGAGGATAACGCCGGTTATGTCTGGGTTAGGTCTGGGATTTGCCCTCATCTGGCTCATACTTTCGCATTTCTCGCATACTTGTTGGCCAGATCCTGGGCTTTTTCTGGTTTAGATCACGTAGTAATGTGGTTCCACACCGAAACAGCCAATTAAACCTGGTAGCGATTAATATTTTAGAGGATAACGCCGGTTATGTCTAGGTTAGTTCTGGTATTTGCCCTCATCTGGCTCGTACTTTCGTATTTTTCGCATACTTGTTGGCCAGATCCTGGGCTTTTTCTGGTTTGGATCACGTAGTGATGTGGTGCCACACTGAAACAGTCAATAAGAGCTGGTTCCGATTAGTATTTTACAGGATAACGCCGGTTATGTCTGGGTTAGGTCTGGGATTTGCCCTCATCTGGCACGTGCTTTCGCCATTTCTCGCATACTTGTTGGCCAGATCCAGGCCTTTTTCTGGTTTGGATCACGTAGTAATGCGGTACCACACCGAAACAGTCAATTAAACCTGGTTGCGATTAATATTTTAGAGGATAACGCCGGTTATGTCACGGTTGGGTCTGGGATTTGCCGTCATCTGGCTCGTATTTTCGCATTTTTCGCCTACTTGTTGGCTAGATCCTGAGCGTTTTCTGGTTTGGATCCCGTAATAATGACGCTCCACACCGAAACAGTCAATTTAACCTGGGTTCGATTAATATTTTAGAGGATAACGCCGGCTATATCTCGGTTAGGTCTGGGATTTGCCCTCATCTGGCTCGTACCTTCGCATTTTTCGCATTCTTGTTGGCCAGATCCTGGGCTTTTTCTGGTTTGGATCACGTAGTAATGTGGTACCACACTGAAACAGTCAATAAAAGCTGGTTCCGATTAGTATTTTACAGGATAACGCCGGTTATGTCTCCGTTAGGTTTGGGATTTTCCCTCATCAGGCTCGTAATTTCGCATTTTTCGCATACTTGTTGGCCAGATCCTGGCCTTTTTCATGCTTGGACCACGTAGTAATGTGGTACCACACTGAAACAGTCAAATAAACCTGGTTCCGATTAGTATTTCAGAGGATAACGCAGGTTATGTCTGGGTTAGTTCTGGTATTTGCAACCATCTGGCACATACTTTCGCGGTTTTCGCATACTTGTTGGGCAGATCCTGGGTTTTTTCTGGTTTGGATCCCGTAGTAATGAGGTTCCACACCGAAGCAGTCAATTAAACCTGGTGGCGATTAATATTTTAGAGGATAACGCCGGTTATGTCTCGGTTAGATCTGGGATTTGGCCTCATCTGGCTCATACTTTCGCATGTCTCGCCTACTTGTTGGTCAGATCCAGGGCTTTATCTGGTTTGTATCCCGCCGTAATGTGGTTCCACACCGAAACAGTCAATTAAACCCGGTTGCGATTAATATTTTAGAGGATAACGCCGGTTATGTCTGGGTTAGGTCTGGGATTTGCCCTCATCTGGCTCGTACTTTCGCATTTCTCGCATACTTGTTGGCCAGATCCTGGGCTTTTTCTGGTTTAGATCACGTAGTAATGTGGTTCCACACCGAAACAGCCAATTAAACCTGGTAGCGATTAATATTTTAGACGATAACGCCGGTTATGTCACGGTTAGGTCTGGGATTTGCCGTCATCTGGCTCGAATTTTCGCATTTCTCGCATACTTGTTGGCCAGATCCTGGGCTTTTTCTGGTTTGGATCACGTAGTAATGTGGTACCACACTGAAACAGTCAATAAAAGCTGGTTCCGATTAGTATTTTATAGGATAACGCTGGTTATGTCTGGTTTAGTTCTGGTATTTGCAATCATCTGGCTCGTACCTTCGCATTTTTCGCCTACTTGTTGGCAAGATCCTGGGCTTTTTCATGCTTGGACCACGTAGTAATGAGGTTCCACACCGAAACAGTCAATTAAACCCGGTTGCGATTAATATTTTAGAGGATAACGCCGGTTATGTCTGGGTTAGGTCTGGTATTTGCCCTCATCTGGCTCGTACTTTCGTATTTTTCGCATACTTGTTATCCAGATCCTGGGCTTTTTCTGGTTTGGATCACGTAGTGATGTGGTGCCACACTGAAACAGTCAATAAGAGCTGGTTCCGATTAGTATTTTACAGGATAACGCCGGTTATGTCTGGGTTAGGTCTGGGATTTGCCCTCATCTGGCACGTACTTTCGCATTTCTCGCATACTTGTTGGCCAGATCCATGCCTTTTTCTGGTTTGGATCACGTAGTAATGCGGTACCACACCGAAACAGTCAATTAAACCTGGTTGCGATTAATATTTTAGAGGGTAACGCCGATTATGTCACGGTTAGGTCTGGGATTTGCCGTCATCTGGCTCGTATTTTCGCATTTTTCGCCTACTTGTTGGCAAGATCCTGGGCTTTTTCATGCTTGGACCACGTAGTAATGTGGTACCACACTGAAACAGTCAATTAAACCCGGTTGCGATTAATATTTTAGAGGATAACGCCGGTTATGTCTGGGTTAGGTCTGGGATCTGCCCTCATCTGGCCCGTACTTTCGTATTTTTCGCATACTTGTTGGCCAGATCTTGGGTTTTTTGTGGTTTGGATCCCGTCGTAATGTGTTTCCACACCGAAGCAGTCAATTAAACCTGGTTGCGATGAATATTTCGGAGGATAACGCCGGTTATGTCTCGGTTAGGTCTGGGATTTGCCCTCATCTGTCTCGTACTTTCGCATTTTTCGCATACTTGTTGGCCAGATCCTGGCATTTTTCTGGTCTGTATCACGTAGTAATGCGGTACCACACCGTAACAGTCAATTGAACCTGGTTGCGGTTAATATTTTGGATGATAACGCCGGTTATGTTTGGGTTAGTTCTGGGATTTGCCCTTATCTGGCTCGTACTTTCGCATTTCTCGCATACCTGTTGGCCAGATCCTGGGCTGTTTCTGGTTTGGATCACGTACAAATGCGGTACCAGACCGAAACAGTCAATTAAACCTGGTTGTGATTAATATTTTGGAGAATAACGCTGGTTATGTTTGGGTTAGTTCCGGTATTTGCAACCATCTGGCTGATACTTTCGCATTTTTTGCATACTTGTTGGCCAGATCCTGGCCTTTTTATGGTTTCGATCACGTAGTAATGCGGTACCACACCGAAACAGTCAATAAAACCTGGTTGCGATTAATATTTTAGAGGATAACGCCGGTTATGTCTCGGTTATGTCTGGGATTTGCCCTCATCTGGCACATACTTTCGAATATCTTGCATACTTGATGGCCAGATACTGGCCTTTTTCTGGCTTGGACCACGTAGTAATGTGGTACCACACCGAAACAGTCAATACAAGCTGGTTGCGATTAATATTTTAGAGGATAACGCCGGTTATGTCTGGGTTAGGTCTGGTATTTGCCCCTCATCTGGCTCGTACTTTCGCATTTTTCGCATACTTGTTCTTCAGATCCTGGGCTTTTTCTGGTTTGGATCACGTAGTAATGTGGTACCACACTAAAACAGCCAACAAAAGCTGGTTCCGATTAGTATTTTAGAGGATAACGCTGGTTATGTCTGGTTTAGTTCTGGTATTTGCAATCATCTGGCTCGTACCTTCGCATTTTTCGCCTATTTGTTGGGAAGATCCTGGGCTTTTTCATGCTTGGACCACGTAGTAATGTGGTATCACACTGAAACAGTCAAATAAACCTGGTTCCGATTAATATTTAACAGGATAACGCCGGCTATGTCTCGGTTAGGTCTGAGATTTTCCCTCATTTGGCTCGTACCTCCGCATTTTTCGCATACTTGTTGGCAAGATCCTGGGCTTTTTCTGGTTTGGATCACGTAGTAATGCGGTACAACACCGAAGCGGTCAATTCAACCTCGTGGCGATTAATATTTTAGAGGATAACGCCGGTTATGTCTCCGTTAGGTTTGGTATTTTCCCTCATCTGGCTCGTAATTTCGCATTTTTCGCATACTTGTTGGCCAGATCCTGGCCTTTTTCACGCTTGGACCACGTAGCAATGTGGTACCACACTGAAACAGTCAAATAAACCTGGTTCCGATTAGTATTTCAGAGGATAACGCTGGTTATGTCTGGTTTAGTTCTGGTATTTGCAATCATCTGGCTCGTACCTTCCCATTTTTCGCCTACTTGTGGCAAGATCCTGGGCTTTTTCTGGTTTGGATCAGGTAGTAATGCGGTACCACACCTTAACAGTCAATTAAACCTGGTTCCGAATAATATTTTAGAGGATAACGCAGGTTACGTCTGGGTTAGTTCTGGTATTTGCAACCATCTGGCACATACTTTCGCGTTTTTCGCATACTTGTTGGGCAGATCCTGGGTTTTTTCTGGTTTGGATCCCGTAGTAATGCGGTACCACACCGAAACAGTCAATTAAACCTGGTTGCGATTAATATTTTAGAGGGTAACG
This sequence comes from Colletes latitarsis, assembly GCF_051014445.1. Classification (NCBI taxonomy): domain Eukaryota; kingdom Metazoa; phylum Arthropoda; class Insecta; order Hymenoptera; family Colletidae; genus Colletes; species Colletes latitarsis. The sequence goes on from NC_135136.1 coordinate 18,125,847, forward strand.
CCGATTATGTCACGGTTAGGTCTGGGATTTGCCGTCATCTGGCTCGTATTTTCGCATTTTTCGCCTACTTGTTGGCAAGATCCTGGGCTTTTTCATGCTTGGACCACGTAGTAATGTGGTACCACACTGAAACAGTCAATTAAACCCGGTTGCGATTAATATTTTAGAGGATAACGCCGGTTATGTCTGGGTTAGGTCTGGGATCTGCCCTCATCTGGCCCGTACTTTCGTATTTTTCGCATACTTGTTGGCCAGATCTTGGGTTTTTTGTGGTTTGGATCCCGTCGTAATGTGTTTCCACACCGAAGCAGTCAATTAAACCTGGTTGCGATGAATATTTCGGAGGATAACGCCGGTTATGTCTCGGTTAGGTCTGGGATTTGCCCTCATCTGTCTCGTACTTTCGCATTTTTCGCATACTTGTTGGCCAGATCCTGGCATTTTTCTGGTCTGTATCACGTAGTAATGCGGTACCACACCGTAACAGTCAATTGAACCTGGTTGCGGTTAATATTTTGGATGATAACGCCGGTTATGTTTGGGTTAGTTCTGGGATTTGCCCTTATCTGGCTCGTACTTTCGCATTTCTCGCATACCTGTTGGCCAGATCCTGGGCTGTTTCTGGTTTGGATCACGTACAAATGCGGTACCAGACCGAAACAGTCAATTAAACCTGGTTGTGATTAATATTTTGGAGAATAACGCTGGTTATGTTTGGGTTAGTTCCGGTATTTGCAACCATCTGGCTGATACTTTCGCATTTTTTGCATACTTGTTGGCCAGATCCTGGCCTTTTTATGGTTTCGATCACGTAGTAATGCGGTACCACACCGAAACAGTCAATAAAACCTGGTTGCGATTAATATTTTAGAGGATAACGCCGGTTATGTCTCGGTTATGTCTGGGATTTGCCCTCATCTGGCACATACTTTCGAATATCTCGCATACTTGATGGCCAGATACTGTGCCTTTTTCTGGCTTGGACCACGTAGTAATGTGGTACCACACCGAAACAGTCAATACAAGCTGGTTGCGATTAATATTTTAGAGGATAACGCCGGTTATGTCTGGGTTAGGTCTGGTATTTGCCCCTCATCTGGCTCGTACTTTCGCATTTTTCGCATACTTGTTCTTCAGATCCTGGGCTTTTTCTGGTTTGGATCACGTAGTAATGTGGTACCACACTAAAACAGCCAACAAAAGCTGGTTCCGATTAGTATTTTAGAGGATAACGCTGGTTATGTCTGGTTTAGTTCTGGTATTTGCAATCATCTGGCTCGTACCTTCGCATTTTTCGCCTATTTGTTGGGAAGATCCTGGGCTTTTTCATGCTTGGACCACGTAGTAATGTGGTATCACACTGAAACAGTCAAATAAACCTGGTTCCGATTAATATTTAACAGGATAACGCCGGCTATGTCTCGGTTAGGTCTGAGATTTTCCCTCATTTGGCTCGTACCTCCGCATTTTTCGCATACTTGTTGGCAAGATCCTGGGCTTTTTCTGGTTTGGATCACGTAGTAATGCGGTACAACACCGAAGCGGTCAATTCAACCTCGTGGCGATTAATATTTTAGAGGATAACGCCGGTTATGTCTCCGTTAGGTTTGGTATTTTCCCTCATCTGGCTCGTAATTTCGCATTTTTCGCATACTTGTTGGCCAGATCCTGGCCTTTTTCACGCTTGGACCACGTAGCAATGTGGTACCACACTGAAACAGTCAAATAAACCTGGTTCCGATTAGTATTTCAGAGGATAACGCTGGTTATGTCTGGTTTAGTTCTGGTATTTGCAATCATCTGGCTCGTACCTTCCCATTTTTCGCCTACTTGTGGCAAGATCCTGGGCTTTTTCTGGTTTGGATCAGGTAGTAATGCGGTACCACACCTTAACAGTCAATTAAACCTGGTTCCGAATAATATTTTAGAGGATAACGCAGGTTACGTCTGGGTTAGTTCTGGTATTTGCAACCATCTGGCACATACTTTCGCGTTTTTCGCATACTTGTTGGGCAGATCCTGGGTTTTTTCTGGTTTGGATCCCGTAGTAATGAGGTTCCACACCGAAGCAGTCTATTAAACCTGGTGGTGATTAATATCTTAGAGGATAACGCCGGTTATGTCTCGGTTAGATCTGGGATTTGGCCTCATCTGGCTCATACTTTCGCATGTCTCGCCTACTTGTTGGCCAGATCCAGGGCTTTATCTGGTTTGTATCCCGTCGTAATGTGGTTCCACACCGAAACAGTCAATTAAACCAGGTTGCGATTAATATTTTAGAGGATATCGCCGGTTACGTCTGGGTTAGGTCTGGGATTTGCCCTCATCTGGCTCGTACTTTCGCATTTCTCGCATACTTGTTGGCCAGATCCTGGGCTTTTTCTGGTTTAGATCACGTAGTATTGTGGTTCCACACCGAAACAGTCAATTAAACCTGGTTGCGATTAATATTTTAGACGATAACGCCGGTTATTTCTGGGTCAGGTCTGGTATTTGACCTCATCTGGCTCGTACTTTCGCATTTCTCGCATACTTGTTGGCCAGATCCTGGCCTTTTCCTGGTTTGGATCACTTAGTAATGTGGTAACACACTGAGACAGTCAATGAAATCTGGTTTCGATTAATATTTTAGAGGATAACGCCGGTTGTGTCTCGATTAGGTCTGGGATTTGGCCTCATCTGGCTCGTACTTTCGCATTTCTCGCATACTTGTTGGCCAGATCCTGGGCTTTTTCTGGTTTAGATCTCGTAGTAATGTGGTTCCACACCGGAACAGTCAATTAAACCTGGTTGCGATTAATATTTTAGACGATAACGCCGGTTATGTCACGGTTAGGTCTGGGATTTGCCGTCGTCTGGCTCGAATTTTCGCATTTCTCGCATACTTGTTGGCCAGATCCTGGGCTTTTTCTGGTTTGGATCACGTAGTAATGTGGTACCACACTGAAACAGTCAATAAAAGCTGGTTCCGATTAGTATCTTACAGGATAACACCGGTTATGTCTGGGTTAAGTCTGGGATTTGCCCACATCTGGCTCGTACTTTCGCATTTCTCGCATACTTGTTGGCCAGATCCAGGCCTTTTTCTGGTTTGGATCACGTAGTAATGCGGTACCACACCGAAACAGTCAATTAAACCTGGTTGCGATTAATATTTTAGATGATAACGCCGGTTATGTCACGGTTAGGTCTGGGATTTGCCGTCATCTGGCTCGTATTTTCGCATTTTCGCATACTTGTTGGCCAGATCCTGGCCTTTTTCTGGCTTGGACCACGTAGTAATGTGGTATCACACTGAAACAGTCCACTAAACCTGGTTGTGATTAACATTTTGGAGGATAACGCCGGTTATGTCTTGGTTAGGTCTGGTATTTGCCCTCATCTGGCTCGTACTTTCGCATTTCTCGCGTACTTGTTGGCCAGATCCTTGCCTTTTCCTGGTTTGGATCACGTAGTAATGCGGTACCACACTGAAACAGTCAATTAAACCTGGTTGTGATTAATATTTTGGAGAATAACGCTGGTTATGTTTGGGTTAGTTCCGGTATTTGCAACCATCTGGCTGATACTTTCGCATTTTTTGCATACTTGTTGGCCAGATCCTGGCCTTTTTCTGGTTTGGATCACGTAGTATTGCGGTACCACCCCGAAACAGTCAATAAAACCTGGTTGCGATTAATATTTTAGAGGATAACGCCGGTTATGTCTGGTTTAGTTCTGGTATTTGCAATCATCTGGCTCGTACTTTCGCATTTTTCGCATACTTGTTCTTCAGATCCTGGGCTTTTTCTGGTTTGGATCACGTAGTAATGTGGTACCACACTGAAACAGTCAATAAAAGCTGGTTCCGATTAGTATTTTACAGGATAACGCCGGTTATGTCTCCGTTAGGTTTGGGATTTTCCCTCATCTGGCTCGTAATTTCGCATTTTTCGCATACTTGTTGGCCAGATCCTGGCCTTTTTCATGCTTGGACCACGTAGTAATGTGGTACCACACTGAAACAGTCAAATAAACCTGGTTCCGATTAGTATTTCAGAGGATAACGCAGGTTACGTCTGGGTTAGTTCTGGTATTTGCAACCATCTGGCACATACTTTCGCGGTTTTCGCATACTTGTTGGGCAGATCCTGGGTTTTTTCTGGTTTGGATCCCGTAGTAATGAGGTTCCACACCGAAGCAGTCAATTAAACCTGGTGGCGATTAATATTTTAGAGGATAACGCCGGTTATGTCTCGGTTAGATCTGGGATTTGGCCTCATCTGGCTCATACTTTCGCATGTCTCGCCTACTTGTTGGTCAGATCCAGGGCTTTATCTGGTTTGTATCCCGCCGTAATGTGGTTCCACACCGAAACAGTCAATTAAACCCGGTTGCGATTAATATTTTAGAGGATAACGCCGGTTATGTCTGGGTTAGGTCTGGGATTTGCCCTCATCTGGCTCGTACTTTCGCATTTCTCGCATACTTGTTGGCCAAATCCTGGGCTTTTTCTGGTTTAGATCACGTAGTAATGTGGTTCCACACCGAAACAGCCAATTAAACCTGGTAGCGATTAATATTTTAGACGATAACGCCGGTTATGTCACGGTTAGGTCTGGGATTTGCCGTCATCTGGCTCGAATTTTCGCATTTCTCGCATACTTGTTGGCCAGATCCTGGGCTTTTTCTGGTTTGGATCACGTAGTAATGTGGTACCACACTGAAACAGTCAATAAAAGCTGGTTCCGATTAGTATTTTATAGGATAACGCTGGTTATGTCTGGTTTAGTTCTGGTATTTGCAATCATCTGGCTCGTACCTTCGCATTTTTCGCCTACTTGTTGGCAAGATCCTGGGCTTTTTCATGCTTGGACCACGTAGTAATGAGGTTCCACACCGAAACAGTCAATTAAACCCGGTTGCGATTAATATTTTAGAGGATAACGCCGGTTATGTCTGGGTTAGGTCTGGTATTTGCCCTCATCTGGCTCGTACTTTCGTATTTTTCGCATACTTGTTGGCCAGATCCTGGGCTTTTTCTGGTTTGGATCACATAGTGATGTGGTGCCACACTGAAACAGTCAATAAGAGCTGGTTCCGATTAGTATTTTACAGGATAACGCCGGTTATGTCTGGGTTAGGTCTGGGATTTGCCCTCATCTGGCACGTACTTTCGCATTTCTCGCATACTTGTTGGCCAGATCCATGCCTTTTTCTGGTTTGGATCACGTAGTAATGCGGTACCACACCGAAACAGTCAATTAAACCTGGTTGCGATTAATATTTTAGAGGGTAACGCCGGTTATGTCACGGTTAGGTCTGGGATTTGCCGTCATCTGGCTCGTATTTTCGCATTTTTCGCCTACTTGTTGGCAAGATCCTGGGCTTTTTCATGCTTGGACCACGTAGTAATGTGGTACCACCCTGAAACAGTCAATTAAACCCGGTTGCGATTAATATTTTAGAGGATAACGCCGGTTATGTCTGGGTTAGGTCTGGGATCTGCCCTCATCTGGCCCGTACTTTCGTATTTTTCGCATACTTGTTGGCCAGATCTTGGGTTTTTTGTGGTTTGGATCCCGTCGTAATGTGTTTCCACACCGAAGCAGTCAATTAAACCTGGTTGCGATGAATATTTCGGAGGATAACGCCGGTTATGTCTCGGTTAGGTCTGGGATTTGCCCTCATCTGTCTCGTACTTTCGCATTTTTCGCATACTTGTTGGCCAGATCCAGGCATTTTTCTGGTCTGTATCACGTAGTAATGCGGTACCACACCGTAACAGTCAATTGAACCTGGTTGCGGTTAATATTTTGGATGATAACGCCGGTTATGTTTGGGTTAGTTCTGGGATTTGCCCTTATCTGGCTCGTACTTTCGCATTTCTCGCATACCTGTTGGCCAGATCCTGGGCTGTTTCTGGTTTGGATCACGTACAAATGCGGTACCAGACCGAAACAGTCAATTAAACCTGGTTGTGATTAATATTTTGGAGAATAACGCTGGTTATGTTTGGGTTAGTTCCGGTATTTGCAACCATCTGGCTGATACTTTCGCATTTTTTGCATACTTGTTGGCCAGATCCTGGCCTTTTTCTGGTTTGGATCACGTAGTAATGCGGTACCACACCGAAACAGTCAATAAAACCTGGTTGCGATTAATATTTTAGAGGATAACGCCGGTTATGTCTCGGTTACGTCTGGGATTTGCCCTCATCTGGCACATACTTTCGAATTTCTCGCATACTTGATGGCCAGATACTGGCCTTTTTCTGGCTTGGACCACGTAGTAATGTGGTACCACACCGAAACAGTCAATACAAGCTGGTTGCGATTAATATTTTAGAGGATAACGCCGGTTATGTCTGGGTTAGGTCTGGTATTTGCCCCTCATCTGGCTCGTACTTTCGCATTTTTCGCATACTTGTTCTTCAGATCCTGGGCTTTTTCTGGTTTGGATCACGTAGTAATGTGGTACCACACTAAAACAGCCAACAAAAGCTGGTTCCGATTAGTATTTTAGAGGATAACGCTGGTTATGTCTGGTTTAGTTCTGGTATTTGCAATCATCTGGCTCGTACGTTCGCATTTTTCGCCTATTTGTTGGGAAGATCCTGGGCTTTTTCATGCTTGGACCACGTAGTAATGTGGTATCACACTGAAACAGTTAAATAAACCTGGTTCCGATTAATATTTAACAGGATAACGCCGGCTATGTCTCGGTTAGGTCTGAGATTTTCCCTCATTTGGCTCGTACCTCCGCATTTTTCGCATACTTGTTGGCAAGATCCTGGGCTTTTTCTGGTTTGGATCACGTAGTAATGCGGTACAACACCGAAGCGGTCAATTCAACCTCGTGGCGATTAATATTTTAGAGGATAACGCCGGTTATGTCTCCGTTAGGTTTGGTATTTTCCCTCATCTGGCTCGTAATTTCGCATTTTTCGCATACTTGTTGGCCAGATCCTGGCCTTTTTCACGCTTGGACCACGTAGCAATGTGGTACCACACTGAAACAGTCAAATAAACCTGGTTCCGATTAGTATTTCAGAGGATAACGCTGGTTATGTCTGGTTTAGTTCTGGTATTTGCAATCATCTGGCTCGTACCTTCTCATTTTTCGCCTACTTGTGGCAAGATCCTGGGCTTTTTCTGGTTTGGATCAGGTAGTAATGCGGTACCACACCTTAACAGTCAATTAAACCTGGTTCCGAATAATATTTTAGAGGATAACGCAGGTTACGTCTGGGTCAGTTCTGGTATTTGCAACCATCTGGCACATACTTTCGCGTTTTTCGCATACTTGTTGGGCAGATCCTGGGTTTTTTCTGGTTTGGATCCCGTAGTAATGAGGTTCCACACCGAAGCAGTCTATTAAACCTGGTGGTGATTAATATCTTAGAGGATAACGCCGGTTATGTCTCGGTTAGATCTGGGATTTGGCCTCATCTGGCTCATACTTTCGCATGTCTCGCCTACTTGTTGGCCAGATCCAGGGCTTTATCTGGTTTGTATCCCGTCGTAATGTGGTTCCACACCGAAACAGTCAATTAAACCAGGTTGCGATTAATATTTTAGAGGATATCGCCGGTTATGTCTGGGTTAGGTCTGGGATTTGCCCTCATCTGGCTCGTACTTTCGCATTTCTCGCATACTTGTTGGCCAGATCCTGGGCTTTTTCTGGTTTAGATCACGTAGTATTGTGGTTCCACACCGAAACAGTCAATTAAACCTGGTTGCGATTAATATTTTAGACGATAACGCCGGTTATTTCTGGGTCAGGTCTGGTATTTGACCTCATCTGGCTCGTACTTTCGCATTTCTCGCATACTTGTTGGCCAGATCCTGGCCTTTTCCTGGTTTGGATCACTTAGTAATGTGGTAACACACTGAGACAGTCAATGAAATCTGGTTTCGATTAATATTTTAGAGGATAACGCCGGTTGTGTCTCGATTAGGTCTGGGATTTGGCCTCATCTGGCTCGTACTTTCGCATTTCTCGCATACTTGTTGGCCAGATCCTGGGCTTTTTCTGGTTTAGATCTCGTAGTAATGTGGTTCCACACCGGAACAGTCAATTAAACCTGGTTGCGATTAATATTTTAGACGATAACGCCGGTTATGTCACGGTTAGGTCTGGGATTTGCCGTCATCTGGCTCGAATTTTCGCATTTCTCGCATACTTGTTGGCCAGATCCTGGGCTTTTTCTGGTTTGGATCACGTAGTAATGTGGTACCACACTGAAACAGTCAATAAAAGCTGGCTCCGATTAGTATCTTACAGGATAACACCGGTTATGTCTGGGTTAAGTCTGGGATTTGCCCACATCTGGCTCGTACTTTCGCATTTCTCGCATACTTGTTGGCCAGATCCAGGCCTTTTTCTGGTTTGGATCACGTAGTAATGCGGTACCACACCGAAACAGTCAATTAAACCTGGTTGCGATTAATATTTTAGATGATAACGCCGGTTATGTCACGGTTAGGTCTGGGATTTGCCGTCATCTGGCTCGTATTTTCGCATTTTCGCATACTTGTTGGCCAGATCCTGGCCTTTTTCTGGCTTGGACCACGTAGTAATGTGGTATCACACTGAAACAGTCCACTAAACCTGGTTGTGATTAACATTTTGGAGGATAACGCCGGTTATGTCTTGGTTAGGTCTGGTATTTGCCCTCATCTGGCTCGTACTTTCGCATTTCTCGCGTACTTGTTGGCCAGATCCTTGCCTTTTCCTGGTTTGGATCACGTAGTAATGCGGTACCACACTGAAACAGTCAATTAAACCTGGTTGTGATTAATATTTTGGAGAATAACGCTGGTTATGTTTGGGTTAGTTCCGGTATTTGCAACCATCTGGCTGATACTTTCGCATTTTTTGCATACTTGTTGGCCAGATCCTGGCCTTTTTCTGGTTTGGATCACGTAGTATTGCGGTACCACCCCGAAACAGTCAATAAAACCTGGTTGCGATTAATATTTTAGAGGATAACGCCGGTTATGTCTGGTTTAGTTCTGGTATTTGCAATCATCTGGCTCGTACTTTCGCATTTTTCGCATACTTGTTCTTCAGATCCTGGGCTTTTTCTGGTTTGGATCACGTAGTAATGTGGTACCACACTGAAACAGTCAATAAAAGCTGGTTCCGATTAGTATTTTACAGGATAACGCCGGTTATGTCTCCGTTAGGTTTGGGATTTTCCCTCATCTGGCTCGTAATTTCGCATTTTTCGCATACTTGTTGGCCAGATCCTGGCCTTTTTCATGCTTGGACCACGTAGTAATGTGGTACCACACTGAAACAGTCAAATAAACCTGGTTCCGATTAGTATTTCAGAGGATAACGCAGGTTACGTCTGGGTTAGTTCTGGTATTTGCAACCATCTGGCACATACTTTCGCGGTTTTCGCATACTTGTTGGGCAGATCCTGGGTTTTTTCTGGTTTGGATCCCGTAGTAATGAGGTTCCACACCGAAGCAGTCAATTAAACCTGGTGGCGATTAATATTTTAGAGGATAACGCCGGTTATGTCTCGGTTAGATCTGGGATTTGGCCTCATCTGGCTCATACTTTCGCATGTCTCGCCTACTTGTTGGTCAGATCCAGGGCTTTATCTGGTTTGTATCCCGCCGTAATGTGGTTCCACACCGAAACAGTCAATTAAACCCGGTTGCGATTAATATTTTAGAGGATAACGCCGGTTATGTCTGGGTTAGGTCTGGGATTTGCCCTCATCTGGCTCGTACTTTCGCATTTCTCGCATACTTGTTGGCCAAATCCTGGGCTTTTTCTGGTTTAGATCACGTAGTAATGTGGTTCCACACCGAAACAGCCAATTAAACCTGGTAGCGATTAATATTTTAGACGATAACGCCGGTTATGTCACGGTTAGGTCTGGGATTTGCCGTCATCTGGCTCGAATTTTCGCATTTCTCGCATACTTGTTGGCCAGATCCTGGGCTTTTTCTGGTTTGGATCACGTAGTAATGTGGTACCACACTGAAACAGTCAATAAAAGCTGGTTCCGATTAGTATTTTATAGGATAACGCTGGTTATGTCTGGTTTAGTTCTGGTATTTGCAATCATCTGGCTCGTACCTTCGCATTTTTCGCCTACTTGTTGGCAAGATCCTGGGCTTTTTCATGCTTGGACCACGTAGTAATGAGGTTCCACACCGAAACAGTCAATTAAACCCGGTTGCGATTAATATTTTAGAGGATAACGCCGGTTATGTCTGGGTTAGGTCTGGTATTTGCCCTCATCTGGCTCGTACTTTCGTATTTTTCGCATACTTGTTGGCCAGATCCTGGGCTTTTTCTGGTTTGGATCACATAGTGATGTGGTGCCACACTGAAACAGTCAATAAGAGCTGGTTCCGATTAGTATTTTACAGGATAACGCCGGTTATGTCTGGGTTAGGTCTGGGATTTGCCCTCATCTGGCACGTACTTTCGCATTTCTCGCATACTTGTTGGCCAGATCCATGCCTTTTTCTGGTTTGGATCACGTAGTAATGCGGTACCACACCGAAACAGTCAATTAAACCTGGTTGCGATTAATATTTTAGAGGGTAACGCCGGTTATGTCACGGTTAGGTCTGGGATTTGCCGTCATCTGGCTCGTATTTTCGCATTTTTCGCCTACTTGTTGGCAAGATCCTGGGCTTTTTCATGCTTGGACCACGTAGTAATGTGGTACCACCCTGAAACAGTCAATTAAACCCGGTTGCGATTAATATTTTAGAGGATAACGCCGGTTATGTCTGGGTTAGGTCTGGGATCTGCCCTCATCTGGCCCGTACTTTCGTATTTTTCGCATACTTGTTGGCCAGATCTTGGGTTTTTTGTGGTTTGGATCCCGTCGTAATGTGTTTCCACACCGAAGCAGTCAATTAAACCTGGTTGCGATGAATATTTCGGAGGATAACGCCGGTTATGTCTCGGTTAGGTCTGGGATTTGCCCTCATCTGTCTCGTACTTTCGCATTTTTCGCATACTTGTTGGCCAGATCCAGGCATTTTTCTGGTCTGTATCACGTAGTAATGCGGTACCACACCGTAACAGTCAATTGAACCTGGTTGCGGTTAATATTTTGGATGATAACGCCGGTTATGTTTGGGTTAGTTCTGGGATTTGCCCTTATCTGGCTCGTACTTTCGCATTTCTCGCATACCTGTTGGCCAGATCCTGGGCTGTTTCTGGTTTGGATCACGTACAAATGCGGTACCAGACCGAAACAGTCAATTAAACCTGGTTGTGATTAATATTTTGGAGAATAACGCTGGTTATGTTTGGGTTAGTTCCGGTATTTGCAACCATCTGGCTGATACTTTCGCATTTTTTGCATACTTGTTGGCCAGATCCTGGCCTTTTTCTGGTTTGGATCACGTAGTAATGCGGTACCACACCGAAACAGTCAATAAAACCTGGTTGCGATTAATATTTTAGAGGATAACGCCGGTTATGTCTCGGTTACGTCTGGGATTTGCCCTCATCTGGCACATACTTTCGAATTTCTCGCATACTTGATGGCCAGATACTGGCCTTTTTCTGGCTTGGACCACGTAGTAATGTGGTACCACACCGAAACAGTCAATACAAGCTGGTTGCGATTAATATTTTAGAGGATAACGCCGGTTATGTCTGGGTTAGGTCTGGTATTTGCCCCTCATCTGGCTCGTACTTTCGCATTTTTCGCATACTTGTTCTTCAGATCCTGGGCTTTTTCTGGTTTGGATCACGTAGTAATGTGGTACCACACTAAAACAGCCAACAAAAGCTGGTTCCGATTAGTATTTTAGAGGATAACGCTGGTTATGTCTGGTTTAGTTCTGGTATTTGCAATCATCTGGCTCGTACGTTCGCATTTTTCGCCTATTTGTTGGGAAGATCCTGGGCTTTTTCATGCTTGGACCACGTAGTAATGTGGTATCACACTGAAACAGTCAAATAAACCTGGTTCCGATTAATATTTAACAGGATAACGCCGGCTATGTCTCGGTTAGGTCTGAGATTTTCCCTCATTTGGCTCGTACCTCCGCATTTTTCGCATACTTGTTGGCAAGATCCTGGGCTTTTTCTGGTTTGGATCACGTAGTAATGCGGTACAACACCGAAGCGGTCAATTCAACCTCGTGGCGATTAATATTTTAGAGGATAACGCCGGTTATGTCTCCGTTAGGTTTGGTATTTTCCCTCATCTGGCTCGTAATTTCGCATTTTTCGCATACTTGTTGGCCAGATCCTGGCCTTTTTCACGCTTGGACCACGTAGCAATGTGGTACCACACTGAAACAGTCAAATAAACCTGGTTCCGATTAGTATTTCAGAGGATAACGCTGGTTATGTCTGGTTTAGTTCTGGTATTTGCAATCATCTGGCTCGTACCTTCTCATTTTTCGCCTACTTGTGGCAAGATCCTGGGCTTTTTCTGGTTTGGATCAGGTAGTAATGCGGTACCACACCTTAACAGTCAATTAAACCTGGTTCCGAATAATATTTTAGAGGATAACGCAGGTTACGTCTGGGTCAGTTCTGGTATTTGCAACCATCTGGCACATACTTTCGCGTTTTTCGCATACTTGTTGGGCAGATCCTGGGTTTTTTCTGGTTTGGATCCCGTAGTAATGAGGTTCCACACCGAAGCAGTCTATTAAACCTGGTGGTGATTAATATCTTAGAGGATAACGCCGGTTATGTCTCGGTTAGATCTGGGATTTGGCCTCATCTGGCTCATACTTTCGCATGTCTCGCCTACTTGTTGGCCAGATCCAGGGCTTTATCTGGTTTGTATCCCGTCGTAATGTGGTTCCACACCGAAACAGTCAATTAAACCAGGTTGCGATTAATATTTTAGAGGATATCGCCGGTTATGTCTGGGTTAGGTCTGGGATTTGCCCTCATCTGGCTCGTACTTTCGCATTTCTCGCATACTTGTTGGCCAGATCCTGGGCTTTTTCTGGTTTAGATCACGTAGTATTGTGGTTCCACACCGAAACAGTCAATTAAACCTGGTTGCGATTAATATTTTAGACGATAACGCCGGTTATTTCTGGGTCAGGTCTGGTATTTGACCTCATCTGGCTCGTACTTTCGCATTTCTCGCATACTTGTTGGCCAGATCCTGGCCTTTTCCTGGTTTGGATCACTTAGTAATGTGGTAACACACTGAGACAGTCAATGAAATCTGGTTTCGATTAATATTTTAGAGGATAACGCCGGTTGTGTCTCGATTAGGTCTGGGATTTGGCCTCATCTGGCTCGTACTTTCGCATTTCTCGCATACTTGTTGGCCAGATCCTGGGCTTTTTCTGGTTTAGATCTCGTAGTAATGTGGTTCCACACCGGAACAGTCAATTAAACCTGGTTGCGATTAATATTTTAGACGATAACGCCGGTTATGTCACGGTTAGGTCTGGGATTTGCCGTCATCTGGCTCGAATTTTCGCATTTCTCGCATACTTGTTGGCCAGATCCTGGGCTTTTTCTGGTTTGGATCACGTAGTAATGTGGTACCACACTGAAACAGTCAATAAAAGCTGGCTCCGATTAGTATCTTACAGGATAACACCGGTTATGTCTGGGTTAAGTCTGGGATTTGCCCACATCTGGCTCGTACTTTCGCATTTCTCGCATACTTGTTGGCCAGATCCAGGCCTTTTTCTGGTTTGGATCACGTAGTAATGCGGTACCACACCGAAACAGTCAATTAAACCTGGTTGCGATTAATATTTTAGATGATAACGCCGGTTATGTCACGGTTAGGTCTGGGATTTGCCGTCATCTGGCTCGTATTTTCGCATTTTCGCATACTTGTTGGCCAGATCCTGGCCTTTTTCTGGCTTGGACCACGTAGTAATGTGGTATCACACTGAAACAGTCCACTAAACCTGGTTGTGATTAACATTTTGGAGGATAACGCCGGTTATGTCTTGGTTAGGTCTGGTATTTGCCCTCATCTGGCTCGTACTTTCGCATTTCTCGCGTACTTGTTGGCCAGATCCTTGCCTTTTCCTGGTTTGGATCACGTAGTAATGCGGTACCACACTGAAACAGTCAATTAAACCTGGTTGTGATTAATATTTTGGAGAATAACGCTGGTTATGTTTGGGTTAGTTCCGGTATTTGCAACCATCTGGCTGATACTTTCGCATTTTTTGCATACTTGTTGGCCAGATCCTGGCCTTTTTCTGGTTTGGATCACGTAGTATTGCGGTACCACCCCGAAACAGTCAATAAAACCTGGTTGCGATTAATATTTTAGAGGATAACGCCGGTTATGTCTGGTTTAGTTCTGGTATTTGCAATCATCTGGCTCGTACTTTCGCATTTTTCGCATACTTGTTCTTCAGATCCTGGGCTTTTTCTGGTTTGGATCACGTAGTAATGTGGTACCACACTGAAACAGTCAATGAAAGCTGGTTCCGATTAGTATTTTAGAGGATAACGCTGGTTATGACTGGTTTAGTTCTGGAATTTGCAAACATCTGGCTCGTACCTTCGCATTTTTCGCCTACTTGTTGGCAAGATCCTGGTCTTTTTCATGCTTGGACCACGTAGTAATGTGGTACCACACTGAAACAGTCAAATAAACCTGGTTCCGATTAATGTTTAACAGGGTAACGCCGGCTATGTCTCTGTTAGGTCTGGGATTTTCCCTCATCTGGCTCGTACCTCCGCATTTTTCGCATACTTGTTCTTCAGATCCTGGGCTTTTTCTGGTTTGGATCACGTAGCAATGCGGTACCACCCCGAAACAGTCAATAAAACCTGGTTGCGATTAATATTTTAGATGATAACGCCGATTATGTCACGGTTAGGTCTGGGATTTGCCGTCATCTGGCTCGTATTTTCGCATTTTCGCATACTTGTTGGCCAGATCCTGGCCTTTTTCTGGCTTGGACCACGTAGTAATGTGGTATCACACTGAAACAGTCCACTAAACCTGGTTGTGATTAACATTTTGGAGGATAACGCCGGTTATGTCTTGGTTAGGTCTGGTATTTGCCCTCATCTGGCTCGTACTTTCGCATTTCTCGCGTACTTGTTGGCCAGATCCTTGCCTTTTCCTGGTTTGGATCACGTAGTAATGCGGTACCACACTGAAACAGTCAATTAAACCTGGTTGTGATTAATATTTCGGAGAATAACGCTGGTTATGTTTGGGTTAGTTCCGGTATTTGCAACCATCTGGCTGATACTTTCGCATTTTTTGCATACTTGTTGGCCAGATCCTGGCCTTTTTCTGGTTTGGATCACGTAGTATTGCGGTACCACCCCGAAACAGTCAATAAAACCTGGTTGCGATTAATATTTTAGAGGATAACGCCGGTTATGTCTGGTTTAGTTCTGGTATTTGCAATCATCTGGCTCGTACTTTCGCATTTTTCGCATACTTGTTCTTCAGATCCTGGGCTTTTTCTGGTTTGGATCACGTAGTAATGTGGTACCACACTGAAACAGTCAATGAAAGCTGGTTCCGATTAGTATTTTAGAGGATAACGCTGGTTATGACTGGTTTAGTTCTGGAATTTGTAAACATCTGGCTCGTACCTTCGCATTTTTCGCCTACTTGTTGGCAAGATCCTGGTCTTTTTCATGCTTGGACCACGTAGTAATGTGGTACCACACTGAAACAGTCAAATAAACCTGGTTCCGATTAATATTTAACAGGGTAACGCCGGCTATGTCTCTGTTAGGTCTGGGATTTTCCCTCATCTGGCTCGTACCTCCGCATTTTTCGCATAGTTGTTGGCAAGATCCTGGGCATTTTCTGGTTTGGATCACGTAGTAATGCGGTACCACACCGAAACAGTCAATAAAACCTGGTTGCGATTATTATTTGAGAGGATAACGCCGGTTATGTCTCGGTTATGTCTGGGATTTGCCCTCATCTGGCACATACTTTCGCATTTCTCGCATACTTGATGGCCAGATCCTGGCCTTTTTCTGGCTTGGACCACGTAGTAATGTGGTACCACACCGAAACAGTCATTACAAGCTGGTTGCGATTAATATTTTAGAGGATAACGCCGGTTATGTCTGGGTTAGGTCTGGTACTTGCCCCTCATCTGGCTCGTACTTTCGCATTTTTCGCATACTTGTTCTTCAGATCCTGGGCTTTTTCTGGTTTGGATCACGTAGTAATGTGGTACCACACTGAAACAGTCAATAAAAGCTGGTTGCGATTAGTATTTTAGAGGATAACGCTGGTTATGTCTGGTTTAGTTCTGGTATTTGCAATCATCTGGCTCGTACCTTCGCATTTTTCGCATACTTGATGGCCAGATCCTGGCCTTTTTCTGGTTTGGATCACGTAGTAATGTGGTAGCACACTAAAACAGCCAACAAAAGCTGGTTTCGATTAGTATTTTAGAGGATAACGCTGGTTATGTCTGGTTTAGTTCTGGTTTTTGCAATCATCTGGCTCGTACCTTCGCATTTTTCGCCTATCTGTTGGGAAGATCCTGGGCTTTTTCATGCTTGGACCACGTAGTAATGTGGTATCACACTGAAACAGTCAAATAAACCTGGTTCCGATTAATATTTAACAGGATAACGCCGGCTATGTCTCGGTTAGGTCTGGGATTTTCCCTCATTTGGCTCGTACCTCCGCATTTTTCGCATACTTGTTGGCAAGATCCTGGGCTTTTTCTGGTTTGGATCACGTAGTAATGCGGTACCACACCGAAGCGGTCAATTCAACCTGGTTGCGATTATTATTTGAGAGGATAACGCCGGTTATGTCTCGGTTATGTCTGGGATTTGCCCTCATCTGGCTCGTAATTTCGCATTTTTCGCATACTTGTTGGCCAGATCCTGGCCTTTTTCATGCTTGGACCACGTAGTAATGTGGTACCACACTGAAACAGTCAAATAAACCTGGTTCCGATTAGTATTTCAGAGGATAACGCAGGTTACGTCTGGGTTAGTTCTGGTATTTGCAACCATCTGGCACATACTTTCGCGGTTTTCGCATACTTGTTGGGCAGTTCCTGGGTTTTTTCTGGTTTGGATCCCGTAGTAATGAGGTTCCACACCGAAGCAGTCAATTAAACCTGGTGGCGATTAATATTTTAGAGGATAACGCCGGTTATGTCTCGGTTAGATCTGGGATTTGGCCTCATCTGGCTCGTACTTTCGCATGTCTCGCCTACTTGTTGGCCAGATCCAGGGCTTTATCTGGTTTGTATCCCGCCGTAATGTGGTTCCACACCGAAACAGTCAATTAAAACCGGTTGCGATTAATATTTTAGAGGATAACGCTGGTTATGTTTGAGTTAGTTCCGGTATTTGCAACCATCTGGCTGATACTTTCGCATTCTTTGCATACTTGTTGGCCAGATCCTGGCCTTTTTCTGGTTTGGATCACGTAGTAATGCGGTACCACCCCGAAACAGTCAATAAAACCTGGTTGCGATTAATATTTTAGAGGATAACGCCGGTTATGTCTGGTTTAGTTCTGGTATTTGCAATCATCTGGCTCGTACTTTCGCATTTTTCGCATAATTGTTCTTCAGATCCTGGGCTTTTTCTGGTTTGGATCACGTAGTAATGTGGTACCACACTGAAACAGTCAATAAAAGCTGGTTCCGATTAGTATTTTACAGGATAACGCTGGTTATGACTGGTTCAGTTCTGGAATTTGCAAACATCTGGCTCGTACCTTCGCATTTTTCGCCTACTTGTTGGCAAGATCCTGGTCTTTTTCATGCTTGGACCACGTAGTAATGTGGTACCACACTGAAACAGTCAAATAAACCTGGTTCCGATTAGTATTTAACAGGGTAACGCCGGCTATGTCTCTGTTAGGTCTGGGATTTTCCCTCATCTGGCTCGTACCTCCGCATTTTTCGCATAGTTGTTGGCAAGATCCTGGGCATTTTCTGGTTTGGATCACGTAGTAATGCGGTACCACACCGAAACAGTCAATAAAACCTGGTTGCGATTATTATTTGAGAGGATAACGCCGGTTATGTCTCGGTTATGTCTGGGATTTGCCCTCATCTGGCACATACTTTCGCATTTTTCGCATACTTGTTGGCAAGATCCTGGGCTTCTTCTGGTTTGGATCACGTAGTAATGCGGTACCACACCGAAGCGGTCAATTCAACCTCGTGGCGATTAATATTTTAGAGGATAACGCCGGTTATGTCTCCGTTAGGTTTGGGATTTTCCCTCATCTGGCTCGTAATTTCGCATTTTTCGCATACTTGTTGGCCAGATCCTGGCCTTTTTCATGCTTGGACCACGTAGTAATGTGGTACCACACTGAAACAGTCAAATAAACCTGGTTCCGATTAGTATTTCAGAGGATAACGCAGGTTACGTCTGGGTTAGTTCTGGTATTTGCAACCATCTGGCACATACTTTCGCGGTTTTCGCATACTTCTTGGGCAGATCCTGGGTTTTTTCTGGTTTGGATCCCGTAGTAATGAGGTTCCACACCGAAGCAGTCAATTAAACCTGGTGGCGATTAATATTTTAGAGGATAACGCCGGTTATGTCTCGGTTAGGTCTGGGATTTGCCCTCATCTGGCTCGTACTTTCGCATTTCTCGCATACTTGTTGGCCAGATCCTGGGCTTTTTCTGGTTTAGATCACGTAGTAATGTGGTTCCACACCGAAACAGCCAATTAAACCTGGTAGCGATTAATATTTTAGACGATAACGCCGGTTATGTCACGGTTAGGTCTGGGGTTTGCCGTCATGTGGCTCGAATTTTCGCATTTCTCGCATACTTGTTGGCCAGATCCTGGGCTTTTTCTGGTTTGGATCACGTAGTAATGTGGTACCACACTGAAACAGTCAATAAAAGCTGGTTCCGATTAGTATTTTATAGGATAACGCTGGTTATGTCTGGTTTAGTTCTGGTATTTGCAATCATCTGGCTCGTACCTTCGCATTTTTCGCCTACTTGTTGGCAAGATCCTGGGCTTTTTCATGCTTGGACCACGTAGTAATGTGGTACCACACTGAAACAGTCAAATAAACCTGGTTGCGATTAATATTTTAGAGGATAACGCCGGTTATGTCTAGGTTAGTTCTGGTATTTGCCCTCATCTGGCTCGTACTTTCGTATTTTTCGCATACTTGTTGGCCAGATCCTGGGCTTTTTCTGGTTTGGATCACGTAGTGATGTGGTGCCACACTGAAACAGTCAATAAGAGCTGGTTCCGATTAGTATTTTACAGGATAACGCCGGTTATGTCTGGGTTAGGTCTGGGATTTGCCCTCATCTGGCACGTACCTTCGCATTTTTCGCATTCTTGTTGGCCAGATCCTGGGCTTTTTCTGGTTTGGATCACGTAGTAATGTGGTACCACACTGAAACAGTCAATAAAAGCTGGTTCCGATTAGTATTTTACAGGATAACGCCGGTTATGTCTCCGTTAGGTTTGGGATTTTCCCTCATCTGGCTCGTAATTTCGCATTTTTCGCATACTTGTTGGCCAGATCCTTGCCTTTTCCTGGTTTGGATCACGTAGTAATGCGGTACCACACTGAAACAGTCAATTAAACCTGGTTGTGATTAATATTTTAGAGGATAACGCCGGTTATGTCTAGGTTAGTTCCGGTATTTGCAACCATCTGGCTGATACTTTCGCATTTTTTGCATACTTGTTGGCCAGATCCTGGGCTTTTTCTGGTTTGGATCCCGTCGTAATGTGGTTCCACACCGAAACAGTCAATTAAACCCGGTTGCGATTAATATTTTAGAGGATAACGCCGGTTATGTCTGGGTTAGGTCTGGGATTTGCCCTCATCTGGCTCGTACTTTCGCATTTCTCGCATACTTGTTGGCAAGATCCTGGGCTTTTTCTGGTTTGGATCACGTAGTAATGCGGTACCACACCGATGCAGTCAATTAAACCTGGTTGCGATTAATATTTTAGATGATAACGCCGGTTATGTCTTGGTTAGGTCTGGGATTTGGCCTCATCTGGCTCATACTTTCGCATTTCTCGCATACTTGTTGGCCAGATCCAGTGCTTTATCTGGTTTGTATCCCGTCGTAATGTGGTTCCACACCGAAACAGTCAATTAAACCCGGTTGCGATTAATATTTTAGAGGATAACGCCGGTTATGTCTGGGTTAGGTCTGGGATTTGCCCTCATCTGGCTCGTACTTTCGCATTTCTCGCATACTTGTTGGCCAGATCCTGGGCTTTTTCTGGTTTAGATCACGTAGTAATGTGGTTCCACACCGAAACAGTCAATTAAACCTGGTTGCGATTAATATTTTAGACGATAACGCCGGTTATGTCACGGTTAGGTCTGGGATTTGCCGTCATCTAGCTCGAATTTTCGCATTTCTCGCATACTTGTTGGCCAGCTCCTGGGCTTTTTCTGGTTTGGATCACGTAGTAATGTGGTACCACACTGAAACAGTCAATAAAAGCTGGTTCCGATTAGTATTTTATAGGATAACGCTGGTTATGTCTGGTTTAGTTCTGGTATTTGCAATCATCTGGCTCGTACCTTCTCATTTTTCGCCTACTTGTGGCAAGATCCTGGGCTTTTTCTGGTTTGGATCAGGTAGTAATGCGGTACCACACCTTAACAGTCAATTAAACCTGGTTCCAAATAATATTTTAGAGGATAACGCAGGTTACGTCTGGGTTAGTTTTGGTATTTGCAACCATCTGGCACATACTTTCGCGTTTTTCGCATACTTGTTGGGCAGATCCTGGGTTTTTTCTGGTTTGGATCCCGTAGTAATGAGGTTCCACACCGAAGCAGTCTATTAAACCTGGTGGTGATTAATATCTTAGAGGATAACGCCGGTTATGTCTCGGTTAGATCTGGGATTTGGCCTCATCTGGCTCATACTTTCGCATTTCTCGCATACTTGTTGGCCAGATCCTGGGCTTTTTCTGGTTTAGATCACGTAGTAATGTGGTTCCACACCGAAACAGCCAATTAAACCTGGTAGCGATTAATATTTTAGACGATAACGCCGGTTATGTCACGGTTAGGTCTGGGGTTTGCCGTCATGTGGCTCGAATTTTCGCATTTCTCGCATACTTGTTGGCCAGATCCTGGGCTTTTTCTGGTTTGGATCACGTAGTAATGTGGTACCACACTGAAACAGTCAATAAAAGCTGGTTCCGATTAGTATTTTATAGGATAACGCTGGTTATGTCTGGTTTAGTTCTGGTATTTGCAATCATCTGGCTCGTACCTTCGCATTTTTCGCCTACTTGTTGGCAAGATCCTGGGCTTTTTCATGCTTGGACCACGTAGTAATGTGGTACCACACTGAAACAGTCAAATAAACCTGGTTGCGATTAATATTTTAGAGGATAACGCCGGTTATGTCTAGGTTAGTTCTGGTATTTGCCCTCATCTGGCTCGTACTTTCGTATTTTTCGCATACTTGTTGGCCAGATCCTGGGCTTTTTCTGGTTTGGATCACGTAGTGATGTGGTGCCACACTGAAACAGTCAACTAAACCTGGTTGTGATTAATATTTTGGAGAATAACGCTGGTTATGTTTGGGTTAGTTCCGGTATTTGCAACCATCTGGCTGATACTTTCGCATTTTTTGCATACTTGTTGGCCAGATCCTGGGCTTTTTCTGGTTTGGATCCCGTCGTAATGTGGTTCCACACCGAAACAGTCAATTAAACCCGGTTGCGATTAATATTTTAGAGGATAACGCCGGTTATGTCTGGGTTAGGTCTGGGATTTGCCCTCATCTGGCTCGTACTTTCGCATTTCTCGCATACTTGTTGGCAAGATCCTGGGCTTTTTCTGGTTTGGATCACGTAGTAATGCGGTAGCACACCGATGCAGTCAATTAAACCTGGTTGCGATTAATATTTTAGATGATAACGCCGGTTATGTCTTGGTTAGGTCTGGGATTTGGCCTCATCTGGCTCATACTTTCGCATTTCTCGCATACTTGTTGGCCAGATCCAGTGCTTTATCTGGTTTGTATCCCGTCGTAATGTGGTTCCACACCGAAACAGTCAATTAGACCCGGTTGCGATTAATATTTTAGAGGATAACGCCGGTTATGTCTGGGTTAGGTCTGGGATTTGCCCTCATCTGGCTCGTACTTTCGCATTTCTCGCATACTTGTTGGCCAGATCCTGGGCTTTTTCTGGTTTAGATCACGTAGTAATGTGGTTCCACACCGAAACAGTCAATTAAACCTGGTTGCGATTAATATTTTAGACGATAACGCCGGTTATGTCACGGTTAGGTCTGGGATTTGCCGTCATCTAGCTCGAATTTTCGCATTTCTCGCATACTTGTTGGCCAGCTCCTGGGCTTTTTCTGGTTTGGATCACGTAGTAATGTGGTACCACACTGAAACAGTCAATAAAAGCTGGTTCCGATTAGTATTTTATAGGATAACGCTGGTTATGTCTGGTTTAGTTCTGGTATTTGCAATCATCTGGCTCGTACCTTCGCATTTTTCGCCTACTTGTTGGCAAGATCCTGGGCTTTTTCATGCTTGGACCACGTAGTAATGTGGTACCACACTGAAATAGTCAAATAAACCTGGTTGCGATTAATATTTTAGAGGATAACGCCGGTTATGTCTAGGTTAGTTCTGGTATTTGCCCTCATCTGGCCCGTACTTTCGTATTTTTCGCATACTTGTTGGCCAGATCCTGGGCTTTTTCTGGTTTGGATCACGTAGTAATGTGGTACCACACTGAAACAGTCAATGAATGCTGGTTCCGATTAGTATTTTACAGGATAACACCGGTTATGTCTGGGTTAGGTCTGGGATTTGCCCTCATCTGGCTCGTACTTTCGCATTTCTCGCATACTTGTTGGCCAGATCCAGGCCTTTTTCTGGTTTGGATCACGTAGTAATGCGGTACCACACCGAAACAGTCAATGAAACCTGGTTGCGATTAATATTTTAGAGGATAACGCCGGTTATGTCACGGTTAGGTCTGGGACTTGCCGTCATCTGGCTCGTATTTTCGCATTTTCGCATACTTGTTGGCCAGATCCTGGCCTTTTTCTGGCTTGGACCACGTAGTAATGTGGTACCACACCGAAACAGTCAATACAAGCTGGTTGCGATTAATATTTTAGAGGATAACGCCGGTTATGTCTGGGTTAGGTCTGGTATTTGCCCCTCATCTGGCTCGTACTTTCGCATTTTTCGCATACTTGTTCTTCAGATCCTGGGCTTTTTCTGGTTTGGATCACGTAGTAATGTGGTACCACACTAAAACAGCCAACAAAAGCTGGTTCCGATTAGTATTTTAGAGGATAACGCTGGTTATGTCTGGTTTAGTTCTGGTATTTGCAATCATCTGGCTCGTACCTTCGCATTTTTCGCCTATTTGTTGGGAAGATCCTGGGCTTTTTCATGCTTGGACCACGTAGTAATGTGGTATCACACTGAAACAGTCAAATAAACCTGGTTCCGCTTAATATTTAACAGGATAACGCCGGCTATGTCTCGGTTAGGTCTGGGATTTTCCCTCATTTGGCTCGTACCTCCGCATTTTACGCATACTTGTTGGCAAGATCCTGGGCTTTTTCTGGTTTGGATCACGTAGTAATGCGGTACAACACCGAAGCGGTCAATTCAACCCCGTGGCGATTAATATTTTAGAGGATAACGCCGGTTATGTCTCCGTTAGGTTTGGGATTTTCCCTCATCAGCCTCGTAATTTCGCATTTTTCGCATACTTGTTGGCCAGATCCTGGCCTTTTTCATGCTTGGACCACGTAGTAATGTGGTACCACACTGAAACAGTCAAATAAACCTGGTTCCGATTAGTATTTCAGAGGATAACGCAGGTTACGTCTGGGTTAGTTCTGGTATTTGCAACCATCTGGCACATACTTTCGCGGTTTTCGCATACTTGTTGGGCAGATCCAGGGTTTTTTCTGGTTTGGATCCCGTAGTAATGAGGTTCCTCACCGAAGCAGTCAATTAAACCTGGTGGCGATTAATATTTTAGAGGATAACGCCGGTTATGTCTCGGTTAGATCTGGGATTTGGCCTCATCTGGCTCATACTTTCGCATCTCTCGCCTACTTGTTGGCCAGATCCAGGGCTTTATCTGGTTTGTATCCCGCCGTAATGTGGATCCACACCGAAACAGTCAATTAAACCCGGTTGCGATTAATATTTTAGAGGATAACGCCGGTTATGTCTGGGTTAGGTCTGGGATTTGCCCTCATCTGGCTCGTACTTTCGCATTTCTCGCATACTTGTTGGCGAGATCCTGGGCTTGTTCTGTTTTAGATCACGTAGTAATGTGGTTCCACATCGAAACAGCCAATTAAACCTGGTAGCGATTAATATTTTAGACGATAACGCCGGTTATGTCACGGTTAGTTCTGGGATTTGCCGTCATCTGGCTCGATTTTTCGCATTTCTCGCATACTTATTGGCCAGATCCTGGGCTTTTTCTGGTTTGGATCACGTAGTAATGTGGTACACACTGAAACAGTCAATAAAAGCTGGTTCCGATTAGTATTTTATAGGATAACGCTGGTTATGTCTGGTTTAGTTCTGGTATTTGCAATCATCTGGCTCGTACCTTCGCATTTTTCGCCTACTTGTTGGCAAGATCCTGGGCTTTTTCATGCTTGGACCACGTAGTAATGTGGTACCACACTGAAACAGTCAAATAAACCTGGTTGCGATTAATATTTTAGAGGATAACGCCGGTTATGTCTAGGTTAGTTCTGGTATTTGCCCTCATCTGGCTCGTACTTTCGTATTTTTCGCATATTTGTTGGCCAGATCCTGGGCTTTTTCTGGTTTGGATCACGTAGTGATGTGGTGCCACACTGAAACAGTCAATAAGAGCTGGTTCCGATTAGTATTTTACAGGATAACGCCGGTTATGTCTGGGTTAGGTCTGGAATTTGCCCTCATCTGGCACGTACTTTCGCATTTCTCGCATACTTGTTGGCCAGATCCAGGCCTTTTTCTGGTTTGGATCACGTAGTAATGCGGTACCACACCGAAACAGTCAATTAAACCTGGTTGCGATTAATATTTTAGAGGATAACGCCGGTTATGTCACGGTTAGGTCTGGGATTTGCCGTCATCTGGCTCGTATTTTCGCATTTTTCGCCTACTTGTTGGCTAGATCCTGAGCTTTTTCTGGTTTGGATCCCGTAATAATGACGCTCCACACCGAAACAGTCAATTTAACCTGGGTTCGATTAATATTTTAGAGGATAACGCCGGCTATATCTCGGTTAGGTCTGGGATTTGCCCTCACCTGGCTCGTACCTTCGCATTTTTCGCATTCTTGTTGGCCAGATCCTGGGCTTTTTATGGTTTGGATCACGTAGTAATGTGGTACCACACTGAAACAGTCAATAAAAGCTGGTTCCGATTAGTATTTTACAGGATAACGCCGGTTATGTCTGGGTTGGGTCTGGGATCTGCCCTCATCTGGCCCGTACTTTCGTATTTTTCGCATACTTGTTGGCCAGATCTTGGGTTTTTTGTGGTTTGGATCCCGTCGTAATGTGTTTCCACACCGAAGCAGTCAATTAAACCTGGTTGCGATGAATATTTCGGAGGATAACGCCGGTTATGTCTCGGTTAGGTCTGGGATTTGCCCCCATCTGTCTCGTACTTTCGCATTTTTCGCATACTTGTTGGCCAGATCCTGGCATTTTTCTGGTCTGTATCACGTAGTAATGCGGTACCACACCGTAACAGTCAATTGAACCTGGTTGCGGTTAATATTTTGGATGATAACGCCGGTCATGTCTGGGTTAGGTCTGGGATTTGCCCTTATCTGGCTCGTACTTTCGCATTTCTCGCATACCTGTTGGCCAGATCCTGGGCTGTTTCTGGTTTGGATCACGCACAAATGCGGTACCAGACCGAAACAGTCAATTAATCCTGGTTGCGATTAATATTTCAGAGGATAACACCGGTTATGTCTCTGTTAGTTCTGGGATTTGCCCTCATCTGGCTAGTACCTTCGCATTTTTCGCCTACTTGTTGGCTAGATCCTGAGCTTTTTCTGGTTTGGATCCCGTAATAATGACGCTCCACACCGAAACAGTCAATTTAACCTGGGTTTGATTAATATTTTAGAGGATAACGCCGGTTATGTCTCGGTTAGGTCTGGGATTTGCCCTCATCTGGCTCGTACCTTCGCATTTTTCGCATTCTTGTGGGCCAGATCCTGGCCTTTTTCTGGCTGGGATAACGTAGTAATGCGGTACCACACTCAAACAGTCAATTAAACCTGGTTGCGATTAATATTTTAGAGGATAACGCTGGTTATGTCTGGGTTAGTTCTGGTATTTGCAATCATCTGGCTCATACTTTCGCAATTTTCGCGTACTTGTTGGCCAGATCTTGGGTTTCTTGTGGTTTGGATCCCGTCGTAATGTGGATCCACACCGAGGCAGTCAATTAAGCCTGGCTGCGATGAATATTTTAGAGGATAACGCTGCTTATGTTTGGGTTAGTTCTGCTATTTGCAATCATCTGGCTCGTACTTTCGCATTTCTGGCATACTTGTGGGCAGATCCTGGGCTTTTTCTGGTTTGGATCACGTAGTAATGCGGTACCACACCGATGCAGTCAATTAAACCTGGTTGTGATTAACATTTTGGAGGATAACGCCGGTTATGTCACGGTTAGGTCTGGGATTTGCCGTCATCTGGCTCGTACCTTCGCATTTTTCGCCTACAGGTTGGCAAGATCCTGGGCTTTTTCTGGTTTGGATCACGTAGTAATGCGGTACCACACCGATGCAGTCAATTAAACCTGGTTGCGATTAATATTTTAGATGATAACGCCGGTTATGTCTTGGTTAGGTCTGGGATTTGGCCTCATCTGGCTCATACTTTCGCATTTCTCGCATACTTGTTGGCCAGATCCAGTGCTTTATCTGGTTTGTATCCCGTCGTAATGTGGTTCCACACCGAAACAGTCAATTAAACCCGGTTGCGACTAATATTTTAGAGGATAACGCCGGTTATGTCTGGGTTAGGTCTGGGATTTGCCCTCATCTGGCTCGTACTTTCGCATTTCTCGCATACTTGTTGGCCAGATCCTGGGCTTTTTCTGGTTTAGATCACGTAGTAATGTGGTTCCACACCGAAACAGTCAATTAAACCTGGTTGCGATTAATATTTTAGACGATAACGCCGGTTATGTCACGGTTAGGTCTGGGATTTGCCGTCATCTAGCTCGAATTTTCGCATTTCTCGCATACTTGTTGGCCAGCTCCTGGGCTTTTTCTGGTTTGGATCACGTAGTAATGTGGTACCACACTGAAACAGTCAATAAAAGCTGGTTCCGATTAGTATTTTATAGGATAACGCTGGTTATGTCTGGTTTAGTTCTGGTATTTGCAATCATCTGGCTCGTACCTTCGCATTTTTCGCCTACTTGTTGGCAAGATCCTGGGCTTTTTCATGCTTGGACCACGTAGTAATGTGGTACCACACTGAAATAGTCAAATAAACCTGGTTGCGATTAATATTTTAGAGGATAACGCCGGTTAAGTCTAGGTTAGTTCTGGTATTTGCCCTCATCTGGCCCGTACTTTCGTATTTTTCGCATACATGTTGGCCAGATCCTGGGCTTTTTCTGGTTTGGATCACGTAGTAATGTGGTACCACACTGAAACAGTCAATAAAAGCTGGTTCCGATTAGTATTTTACAGGATAACACCGGTTATGTCTGGGTTAGGTCTGGGATTTGCCCTCATCTGGCTCGTACTTTCGCATTTCTCGCATACTTGTTGGCCAGATCCAGGCCTTTTTCTGGTTTGGATCACGTAGTAATGCGGTACCACACCGAAACAGTCAATTAAACCTGGTTGCGATTAATATTTTAGAGGATAACGCCGGTTATGTCACGGTTAGGTCTGGGATTTGCCGTCATCAGGCTCGTATTTTCGCATTTTCGCATACTTGTTGGCCGGATCCTGGCCTTTTTCTGGCTTGGACCACGTAGTAATGTGGTATCACACTGAAACAGTCAATTAAACCTGGTTGTGATTAACATTTTGGAGGATAACGCCGGTTATGTCTTGGTTAGGTCTGGTATTTGCCCTCATCTGGCTCGTACTTTCGCATTTCTCGCATACTTGTTGGCCAGATCCTTGCCTTTTCCTGGTTTGGATCACGTAGTAATGCGGTACCACACTGAAACAGTCAATTAAACCTGGTTGTGATTAATATTTTGGAGAATAACGCTGGTTATGTTTGGGTTAGTTCCGGTATTTGCAACCATCTGGCTGATACTTTCGCATTTTTTGCATACTTGTTGGCCAGATCCTGGCCTTTTTCTGGTTTGGATCACGTAGTAATGCGGTACCACACCGAAACAGTCAATAAAACCTGGTTGCGATTAATATTTTAGAGGATAACGCCGGTTATGTCTCGGTTATGTCTGGGATTTGCCCTCATCTGGCACATACTTTCGAATTTCTCGCATACGTGATGGCCAGATCATGGCCTTTTTCTGGCTTGGACCACGTAGTAATGTGGTACCACACCGAAACAGTCAATACAAGCTGGTTGCGATTAATATTTTAGAGGATAACGCCGGCTATGTCTGGGTTAGGTCTGGTATTTGCCCCTCATCTGGCTCGTACTTTCGCATTTTTCGCATACTTGTTCTTCAGATCCTGGGCTTTTTCTGGTTTGGATCACGTAGTAATGTGGTACCACACTAAAACAGCCAACAAAAGCTGGTTCCGATTAGTATTTTAGAGGATAACGCTGGTTATGTCTGGTTTAGTTCTGGTATTTGCAATCATCTGGCTCGTACTTTCGCATTTTTCGCCTATTTGTTGGGAAGATCCTGGGCTTTTTCATGCTTGGACCACGTAGTAATGTGGTATCACACTGAAACAGTCAAATAAACCTGGTTCCGATTAATATTTAACAGGATAACGCCGGCTATGTCTCGGTTAGGTCTGAGATTTTCCCTCATTTGGCTCGTACCTCCGCATTTTTCGCATACTTGTTGGCAAGATCCTGGGCTTTTTCTGGTTTGGATCACTTAGTAATGCGGTACAACACCGAAGCGGTCAATTCAACCTCGTGGCGATTAATATTTTAGAGGATAACGCCGGTTATGTCTCCGTTAGGTTTGGTATTTTCCCTCATCTGGCTCGTAATTTCGCATTTTTCGCATACTTGTTGGCCAGATCCTGGCCTTTTTCATGCTTGGACCACGTAGCAATGTGGTACCACACTGAAACAGTCAAATAAACCTGGTTCCGATTAGTATTTCAGAGGATAACGCTGGTTATGTCTGGTTTAGTTCTGGTATTTGCAATCATCAGGCTCGTACCTTCTCATTTTTCGCCTACTTGTGGCAAGATCCAGGGCTTTTTCTGGTTTGGATCAGGTAGTAATGCGGTACCACACCTTAACAGTCAATTAAACCTGGTTCCGAATAATATTTTAGAGGATAACGGAGGTTACGTCTGGGTTAGTTCTGGAATTTGCAACCATCTGGCACATACTTTCGCGTTTTTCGCATACTTGTTGGGCAGATCCTGGGTTTTTTCTGGTTTGGATCCCGTAGTAATGAGGTTCCACACCGAAGCAGTCAATTAAACCCGGTTGCGATTAATATTTTAGAGGATAACGCCGGTTATGTCTGGGTTAGGTCTGGGATTTGCCCTCATCTGGCTCGTACTTTCGCATTTCTCGCATAATTGTTGGCCAGATCCTGGCCTTTTTCTGGCTTGGACCACGTAGTAATGTGGTACCACACCGATACAGTCAATACAAGCTGGTTTCGATTAATATTTTAGAGGATAACGCCGGTTATGTCTTGGTTAGGTCTGGGATTTGGCGTCATCTGGCTCATACTTTCGCATTTCTCGCATACTTGTTGGCCAGATCCAGGGCTTTATCTGGTTTGTATCCCGTCGTAATGTGGTTCCACACCGAAACAGTCAATTAAACCCGGTTGCGATTAATATTTTAGAGGATAACGCCGGTTATGTCCGGGTTAGGTCTGGGATTTGCCCTCATCTGGCTCGTACTTTCGCATTTCTCGCATACTTGTTGGCCAGATCCTGGGCTTTTTCTGGTTTAGATCACGTAGTAATGTGGTTCCACACCGAAACAGTCAATTAAACCTGGTTGCGATTAATATTTTAGACGATAACGCCGGTTATGTCACGGTTAGGTCTGGGATTTGCCGTCATCTAGCTCGAATTTTCGCATTTCTCGCATACTTGTTGGCCAGCTCCTGGGCTTTTTCTGGTTTGGATCACGTAGTAATGTGGTACCACACTGAAACAGTCAATAAAAGCTGGTTCCGATTAGTATTTTATAGGATAACGCTGGTTATGTCTGGTTTAGTTCTGAAATTTGCAATCATCTGGCTCGTACCTTCGCATTTTTCGCCTACTTGTTGGCAAGATCCTGGGCTTTTTCATGCTTGGACCACGTAGTAATGTGGTACCACACTGAAATAGTCAAATAAACCTGGTTGCGATTAATATTTTAGAGGATAACGCCGGTTAAGTCTAGGTTAGTTCTGGTATTTGCACTCATCTGGCCCGTACTTTCGTATTTTTCGCATACATGTTAGCCAGATCCTGGGCTTTTTCTGGTTTAGATCACGTAGTAATGTGGTTCCACACCGAAACAGTCAATTAAACCTGGTTGCGATTAATATTTTAGAGGATAACGCCGGTTATGTCACGGTTAGGTCTGGGATTTGCCGTCATCTGGCTCGTATTTTCGCATTTTCGCATACTTGTTGGCCAGATCCTGGCCTTTTTCTGGCTTGGACCACGTAGTAATGTGGTATCACACTGAAACAGTCAATTAAACCTGGTTGTGATTAACATTTTGGAGGATAACGCCGGTTATGTCTTGGTTACGTCTGGTATTTGCCCTCATCTGGCTCGTACTTTCGCATTTCTCGCATACTTGTTGGCCAGATCCTTGCCTTTTCCTGGTTTGGATCACGTAGTAATGCGGTACCACACTGAAACAGTCAATTAAACCTGGTTGTGATTAATATTTTGGAGAATAACGCTGGTTATGTTTGGGTTATTTCCGGTATTTGCAACCATCTGGCTGATACTTTCGCATTTTTTGCATACTTGTTGGCCAGATCCTGGCCTTTTTCTGGTTTGGATCACGTAGTAATGCGGTACCACACCGAAACAGTCAATAAAACCTGGTTGCGATTAATATTTTAGAGGATAACGCCGGTTATGTCTCGGTTATGTCTGGGATTTGCCCTCATCTGGCACATACTTTCGAATTTCTCGCATACTTGATGGCCAGATCATGGCCTTTTTCTGGCTTGGACCACGTAGTAATGTGGTACCACACCGAAACAGTCAATACAAGCTGGTTGCGATTAATATTTTAGAGGATAACGCCGGTTATGTCTGCGTTAGGTCTGGTATTTGCCCCTCATCTGGCTCGTACTTTCGCATTTTTCGCATACTTGTTCTTCAGATCCTGGGCTTTTTCTGGTTTGGATCACGTAGTAATGTGGTACCACACTAAAACAGCCAACAAAAGCTGGTTCCGATTAGTATTTTAGAGGATAACGCTGGTTATGTCTGGTTTAGTTCTGGTATTTGCAATCATCTGGCTCGTACTTTCGCATTTTTCGCCTATTTGTTGGGAAGATCCTGGGCTTTTTCATGCTTGGACCACGTAGTAATGTGGTATCACACTGAAACAGTCAAATAAACCTGGTTCCGATTAATATTTAACAGGATAACGCCGGCTATGTCTCGGTTAGGTCTGAGATTTTCCCTCATTTGGCTCGTACCTCCGCATTTTTCGCATACTTGTTGGCAAGATCCTGGGCTTTTTCTGGTTTGGATCACGTACTAATGCGGTACAACACCGAAGCGGTCAATTCAACCTCGTGGCGATTAATATTTTAGAGGATAACGCCGGTTATGTCTGCGTTAGGTCTGGTATTTGCCCCTCATCTGGCTCGTACTTTCGCATGTCTCGCCTACTTGTTGGCCAGATCCAGGGCTTTATCTGGTTTGTATCCCGTCGTAATGTGGTTCCACACCGAAACAGTCAATTAAACCCGGTTGCGATTAATATTTTAGAGGATAACGCCGGTTATGTCTTGGTTACGTCTGGTATTTGCAATCATCTGGCTCGTACCTTCTCATTTCTCGCATACTTGTGGCAAGATCCTGGGCTTTTTCTGGTTTGGATCAGGTAGTAATGCGGTACCACACCTTAACAGTCAATTAAACCTGGTTCCGAATAGTATTTTAGAGGATAACGCAGGTTACGTCTGGGTTAGTTCTGGTATTTGCAATCATCTGGCACATACTTTCGCGTTTTTCGCATACTTGTTGGCAGATCCTGGGTTTTTTCTGGTTTGGATCGCGTAGTAATGAGGTTCCACACCGAAGCAGTCAACTAAACCGGGTGGCGATTAATATTTTAGAGGATAACGCCGGTTATGTCTCGGTTAGGTCTGGGATTTGGCCTCATCTGGCTCATACTTTCGCATTTCTCGCATACTTGTTGGCCAGATCTAGGGCTTTATCTGGTTTGTATCCCGTCGTAATGTGGTTCCACACCGAAACAGTCAATTAAACCCGGTTGCGATTAATATTTTAGAGGATAACGCCGGCTATGTCTCGGTTAGGTCTGGGATTTGCCCTCATCTGGCTCGTACCTTCGCATTTTTCGCCTACTTGTTGGCAAGATCCTGGGCTTTTTCATGCTTGGACCACGTAGTAATGCGGTACCACACCGAAACAGTCAATTAAACCTGGTTGTGATTAACATTTTGGAGGATAACGCCGGTTATGTCTCGGTTAGGTCTGGGATTTGCCCTCATCTGGAACGTACCTTTTTTTTTTTTTTTTTTTTGTCGTGGGGAAAATCTTCGAAAGACTCCCTCCCACCTCCTTGGGGAGAGGTGGGTGGGGTGTGTGGGATTCCCCGCGCCCGTACAACGACAGGCGCGGGACCTACCCACTAAAAACCCCACGGTGACCCTTCGGCACGCTTTGGGAGGATACCGGGAATCGCTCGAAACGTTCTTCCGGTATCCTCCCCGTGCCCGCGCTTTCGCGCCCATCCCCCGGGGGGACAATCGGTCCCCCCAGTAGACACACTGCCTCATAGCGGCGGGACGGGGCCACTCCATCCCGCCGCTATCCGTCCCGGGGCCGCGTTTAGTGGCGGCTGCGAGCCCCAACTCGCAACCGCCCGCGACCCCGTTTCCACCCCTCGGCGGCCGGGCGTTCATGGCCGCACCAGACCGCCGAGGGTATCTGGAACGTACCTTCGCATTTTTCGCCTACTTGTTGGCAAGATCCTGGGCTTTTTCTGGTTTGGATCACGTAGTACTGCGGTACCACACCGAAGCGGTCAATTCATCCTCGTGGCGATTAATATTTTAGAGGATAACGCCGGTTATGTCTCCGTTAGGTTTGGGATTTTCCCTCATCTGGCTCGTAATTTCGCATTTTTCGCATACTTGTTGGCCAGATCCTAGCCTTTTTCATGCTTGGACCACGTAGTAGTGTGGTACCACACTGAAACTGTCAAATAAACCTGGTTCCGATTAGTATTTTAGAGGATAACGCTGGTTATGTCTGGTTTAGTTCTGGTATTTGCAAACATCTGGCTCGTACCTTCTCATTTTTCGCCTACTTGTGGCAAGATCCTGGGCTTCTTCTGGTTTGGATCAGGTAGTAATGCGGTACCACACCTTAACAGTCAATTAAACCTGGTTCCGAATAGTATTTTAGAGGATAACGCCGGTTATGTCTCGGTTAGGTCTGGGATTTGGCCTCATCTGGCTCATACTTTCGCATTTTTCGCATACTTGTTCTTCAGATCCTGGGCTTTTTCTGGTTTGGATCACGTAGTAATGTGGTACCACACTAAAACAGCCAACAAAAGCTGGTTCCGATTAGTATTTTAAAGGATAACGCTGGTTATGTCTGGTTTAGTTCTGGTATTTGCAATCATCTGGCTCGTACTTTCGCATTTTTCGCCTATTTGTTGGGAAGATCCTGGGCTTTTTCATGCTTGGACCACGTAGTAATGTGGTATCACACTGAAACAGTCAAATAAACCTGGTTCCGATTAATATTTAACAGGATAACGCCGGCTATGTCTCGGTTAGGTCTGAGATTTTCCCTCATTTGGCTCGTACCTCCGCATTTTTCGCATACTTGTTGGCAAGATCCTGGGCTTTTTCTGGTTTGGATCACGTAGTAATGCGGTACAACACCGAAGCGGTCAATTCAACCTCGTGGCGATTAATATTTTAGAGGATAACGCCGGTTATGTCTCCGTTAGGTTTGGTATTTTCCCTCATCTGGCTCGTAATTTCGCATTTTTCGCATACTTGTTGGCCAGATCCTGGCCTTTTTCATGCTTGGACCACGTAGCAATGTGGTACCACACTGAAACAGTCAAATAAACCTGGTTCCGATTAGTATTTCAGAGGATAACGCTGGTTATGTCTGGTTTAGTTCTGGTATTTGCAATCATCTGGCTCGTACCTTCTCATTTTTCGCCTACTTGTGGCAAGATCCTGGGCTTTTTCTGGTTTGGATCAGGTAGTAATGCGGTACCACACCTTAACAGTCAATTAAACCTGGTTCCGAATAATATTTTAGAGGATAACGCAGGTTACGTCTGGGTTAGTTCTGGTATTTGCAACCATCTGGCACATACTTTCGCGTTTTTCGCATACTTGTTGGGCAGATCCTGGGTTTTTTCTGGTTTGGATCCCGTAGTAATGAGGTTCCACACCGAGGCAGTCAATTAAACCCGGTTGCGATTAATATTTTAGAGGATAACGCCGGTTATGTCTGGGTTAGGTCTGGGATTTGCCCTCATCTGGCTCGTACTTTCGCATTTCTCGCATACTTGTTGGCCAGATCCTGGCCTTTTTCTGGCTTGGACCACGTAGTAATGTGGTACCACACCGATACAGTCAATACAAGCTGGTTTCGATTAATATTTTAGAGGATAACGCCGGTTATGTCTTGGTTAGGTCTGGGATTTGGCCTCATCTGGCTCATACTTTCGCATTTCTCGCATACTTGTTGGCCAGATCCAGGGCTTTATCTGGTTTGTATCCCGTCGTAATGTGGTTCCACACCGAAACAGTCAATTAAACTCGGTTGCGATTAATATTTTAGAGGATAACGCCGGTTATGTCTGGGTTAGGTCTGGGATTTGCCCTCATCTGGCTCGTACTTTCGCATTTCTCGCATACTTGTTGGCCAGAAACTGGGCTTTTTCTGGTTTAGATCACGTAGTAATGTGGTTCCACACCGAAACAGTCAATTAAACCTGATTGCGATTAATATTTTAGACGATAACGCCGGTTATGTCACGGTTAGGTCTGGGATTTACCGTCATCTAGCTCGAATTTTCGCATTTCTCGCATACTTGTTGGCCAGCTCCTGGGCTTTTTCTGGTTTGGATCACGTAGTAATGTGGTACCACACTGAAACAGTCAATAAAAGCTGGTTCCGATTAGTATTTTATAGGATAACGCTGGTTATGTCTGGTTTAGTTCTGGTATTTGCAATCATCTGGCTCGTACCTTCGCATTTTTCGCCTACTTGTTGGCAAGATCCTGGGCTTTTTCATGCTTGGACCACGTAGTAATGTGGTACCACACTGAAATAGTCAAATAAACCTGGTTGCGATTAATATTTTAGAGGACAACGCCGGTTAAGTCTAGGTTAGTTCTGGTATTTGCCCTCATCTGGCCCGTACTTTCGTATTTTTCGCATACATGATGGCCAGATCCTGGGCTTTTTCTGATTTGGATCACGTAGTAATGTGGTACCACACTGAAACAGTCAATAAAAGCTGGTTCCGATTAGTATTTTACAGGATAACACCGGTTATGTCTGGGTTAGGTCTGGGATTTGCCCTCATCTGGCTCGTACTTTCGCATTTCTCGCATACTTGTTGGCCAGATCCAGGCCTTTTTCTGGTTTGGATCACGTAGTAATGCGGTACCACACCGAAACAGTCAATTAAACCTGGTTGCGATTAATATTTTAGAGGATAACGCCGGTTATGTCACGGTTAGGTCTGGGATTTGCCGTCATCTGGCTCGTATTTTCGCATTTTCGCATACTTGTTGGCCAGATCCTGGCCTTTTTCTGGCTTGGACCACGTAGTAATGTGGTATCACACTGAAACAGTCAATTAAACCTGGTTGTGATTAACATTTTGGAGGATAACGCCGGTTATGTCTTGGTTACGTCTGGTATTTGCCCTCATCTGGCTCGTACTTTCGCATTTCTCGCATACTTGTTGGCCAGATCCTTGCCATTTCCTGGTTTGGATCACGTAGTAATGCGGTACCACACTGAAACAGTCAATTAAACCTGGTTGTGATTAATATTTTGGAGAATAACGCTGGTTATGTTTGGGTTAGTTCCGGTATTTGCAACCATCTGGCTGATACTTTCGCATTTTTTGCATACTTGTTGGCCAGATCCTGGCCTTTTTCTGGTTTGGATCACGTAGTAATGCGGTACCACACCGAAACAGTCAATAAAACCTGGTTGCGATTAATATTTTAGAGGATAACGCCGGTTATGTCTCGGTTATGTCTGGGATTTGCCCTCATCTGGCACATACTTTCGAATTTCTCGCATACTTGATGGCCAAATCATGGCCTTTTTCTGGCTTGGACCACGTAGTAATGTGGTACCACACCGAAACAGTCAATACAAGCTGGTTGCGATTAATATTTTAGAGGATAACGCCGGTTATGTCTGGGTTAGGTCTGGTATTTGCCCCTCATCTGGCTCGTACTTTCGCATTTTTCGCATACTTGTTCTTCAGATCCTGGGCTTTTTCTGGTCTGGATCACGTAGTAATGTGGTACCACACTAAAGCAGCCAACAAAAGCTGGTTCCGATTAATATTTTAGAGGATAACGCTGGTTATGTCTGGTTTAGTTCTGGTATTTGCAATCATCTGGCTCGTACTTTCGCATTTTTCGCCTATTTGTTGGGAAGATCCTGGGCTTTTTCATGCTTGGACCACGTAGTAATGTGGTATCACACTGAAACAGTCAAATAAACCTGGTTCCGATTAATATTTAACAGGATAACGCCGGCTATGTCTCGGCTAGGTCTGAGATTTTCCCTCATTTGGCTCGTACCTCCGCATTTTTCGCATACTTGTTGGCAAGATCCTGGGCTTTTTCTGGTTTGGATCACGTAGTAATGCGGTACAACACCGAAGCGGTCAATTCAACCTCGTGGCGATTAATATTTTAGAGGATAACGCCGGTTATGTCTCCGTTAGGTTTGGTATTTTCCCTCATCTGGCTCGTAATTTCGCATTTTTCGCATCCTTGTTGGCCAGATCCTGGCCTTTTTCATGCTTGGACCACGTAGCAATGTGGTACCACACTGAAACAGTCAAATAAACCTGGTTCCGATTAGTATTTCAGAGGATAACGCTGGTTATGTCTGGTTTAGTTCTGGTATTTGCAATCATCTGGCTCGTACCTTCGCATTTTTCGCCTACTTGTTGGCAAGATCCTGGGCTTTTTCATGCTTGGACCACGTAGTAATGTGGTACCACACTGAAATAGTCAAATAAACCTGGTTGCGATTAATATTTTAGAGGATAACGCCGGTTAAGTCTAGGTTAGTTCTGGTATTTGCCCTCATCTGGCCCGTACTTTCGTATTTTTCGCATACATGTTGGCCAGATCCTGGGCTTTTTCTGGTTTGGATCACGTAGTAATGTGGTACCACACTGAAACAGTCAATAAAAGCTGGTTCCGATTAGTATTTTACAGGATAACACCGGTTATGTCTGGGTTAGGTCTGGGATTTGCCCTCATCTGGCTCGTACTTTCGCATTTCTCGCATACTTGTTGGGCAGATCCTGGGTTTTTTCTGGTTTGGATCCCGTAGTAATGAGGTTCCACACCGAAGCAGTCAATTAAACCTGGTGGTGATTAATATTTTAGAGGATAACGCCGGTTATGTCTCGGTTAGATCTGGGATTTGGCCTCATCTGGCTCATACTTTCGCATGTCTCGCCTACTTGTTGGCCAGATCCAGGGCTTTATCTGGTTTGTATCCCGTCGTAATGTGGTTCCACACCGAAACAGTCAATTAAACCCGGTTGCGATTAATATTTTAGAGGATAACGCCGGTTATGTCTGGGTTAGGTCTGGGATTTGCCCTCATCTGGCTCGTACTTTCGCATTTCTCGCATACTTGTTGGCCAGATCCTGGCCTTTTTCTGGCTTGGACCACGTAGTAATGTGGTACCACACCGATACAGTCAATACAAGCTGGTTTCGATTAATATTTTAGAGGATAACGCCGGTTGTGTCTCGATTAGGTCTGGGATTTGCCCTCATCTGGCTCGTACCTTCGCATTTTTCGCCTACTTGTTGGCAAGATCCTGGGCTTTTTCATGCTTGGACCACGTAGTAATGTGGTACCACACTGAAACAGTCAAATAAACCTGGTTCCGATTAATATTTAACAGGATAACGCCGGCTATGTCTCGGTTAGGTTTGGGATTTTCCCTCATCTGGCTCGTAATTTCGCATTTTTCGCATACTTGTTGGCCATATCCTGGCCTTTTTCATGCTTGGACCACGTAGTAATGTGGCACCACACTGAAACAGTCAAATAAACCTGGTTCCGATTAGTATTTTAGAGGATAACGCTGGTTATGTCTGGTTTAGTTCTGGTATTTGCAATCATCTGGCTCGTACCTTCTCATTTCTCGCCTACATGTGGCAAGATCCTGGGCTTTTTCTGGTTTGGATCAGGTAGTAATGCGGTACCACACCTTAACAGTCAATTAAACCTGGTTCCGAATAGTATTTTAGAGGATAACGCAGGTTACGTCTGGGTTAGTTCTGGTATTTGCAATCATCTGGCACATACTTTCGCGTTTTTCGCATACTTGTTGGCAGATCCTGGGTTTTTTCTGGTTTGGATCGCGTAGTAATGAGGTTCCACACCGAAGCAGTCAACTAAACCGGGTGGCGATTAATATTTTAGAGGATAACGCCGGTTATGTCTCGGTTAGGTCTGGGATTTGGCCTCATCTGGCTCATACTTTCGCATTTCTCGCATACTTGTTGGCCAGATCTAGGGCTTTATCTGGTTTGTATCCCGTCGTAATGTGGTTCCACACCGAAACAGTCAATTAAACCCGGTTGCGATTAATATTTTAGAGGATAACGCCGGCTATGTCTCGGTTAGGTCTGGGATTTGCCCTCATCTGGCTCGTACCTTCGCATTTTTCGCCTACTTGTTGGCAAGATCCTGGGCTTTTTCATGCTTGGACCACGTAGTAATGCGGTACCACACCGAAACAGTCTATTAAACCTGGTTGTGATTAACATTTTGGAGGATAACGCCGGTTATGTCTCGGTTAGGTCTGGGATTTGCCCTCATCTGGAACGTACCTTTTTTTTTTTTTTTTTTTTTGTCGTGGGGAAAATCTTCGAAAGACTCCCTCCCACCTCCTTGGGGAGAGGTGGGTGGGGTGTGTGGGATTCCCCGCGCCCGTACAACGACAGGCGCGGGACCTACCCACTAAAAACCCCACGGTGATCCTTCGGCACGCTTTGGGAGGATACCGGGAATCGCTCGAAACGTTCTTCCGGTATCCTCCCCGTGCCCGCGCTTTCGCGCCCATCCCCCGGGGGGACAATCGGTCCCCCCAGTAGACACACTGCCTCATAGCGGCGGGACGGGGCCACTCCATCCCGCCGCTATCCGTCCCGGGGCCGCGTTTAGTGGCGGCTGCGAGCCCCAACTCGCAACCGCCCGCGACCCCGTTTCCACCCCTCGGCGGCCGGGCGTTCATGGCCGCACCAGACCGCCGAGGGTATCTGGAACGTACCTTCGCATTTTTCGCCTACTTGTTGGCAAGATCCTGGGCTTTTTCTGGTTTGGATCACGTAGTACTGCGGTACCACACCGAAGCGGTCAATTCATCCTCGTGGCGATTAATATTTTAGAGGATAACGCCGGTTATGTCTCCGTTAGGTATGGGATTTTCCCTCATCTGGCTCGTAATGTCGCATTTTTCGCATACTTGTTGGCCAGATCCTAGCCTTTTTCATGCTTGGACCACGTAGTAGTGTGGTACCACACTGAAACAGTCAAATAAACCTGGTTCCGATTAGTATTTTAGAGGATAACGCTGGTTATGTCTGGTTTAGTTCTGGTATTTGCAAACATCTGGCTCGTACCTTCTCATTTTTCGCCTACATGTGGCAAGATCCTGGGCTTCTTCTGGTTTGGATCAGGTAGTAATGCGGTACCACACCTTAACAGTCAATTAAACCTGGTTCCGAATAGTATTTTAGAGGATAACGCCGGTTATGTCGCGGTTAGGTCTGGGATTTGGCCTCATCTGGCTCATACTTTCGCATTTCTCGCATACTTGTTGGCCAGATCCAGGGCTTTTTCTGGTTTGTATCCCGTCGTAATGTGGTTCCACACCGAAACAGTCAATTAAACCAGGTTGCGATTAATATTTTAGAGGATATCGCCGGTTATGTCTGGGTTAGGTCTGGGATTTGCCCTCATCTGACTCGTACTTTCGCATTTCTCGCATACTTGTTGGCCAGATCCTGGGCTTTTTCTGGTTTAGATCACGTAGTATTGTGGTTCCACACCGAAACAGTCAATTAAACCTGGCGGCGATTAATATTTTAGAGGATAACGCCGGTTTTGTCTCGGTTAGATCTGGGATTTGCCCTCATCTGTCTCGTACTTTCGCATTTTTCGCCTACTTGTTGGCCAGATCCTGGGCTTTTTCATGCTTGGATCAGGTAGTAATGCGGTACCACACCGTAACAGTCAATTAAACCTGGTTCAGAATAGTATTTTAGAGGATAATGCAGGTTACGTCTGGGTTAGTTCTGGTATTTGCAATCATCTGGCTCATACTTTCGCGTTTTTCGCACAATTGTTGGCCAGATCCTGGGTTTTTTCTGGTTTGGATCCCGTAGTAATGTGGTTCCATACCGGAACAGTCAATTAAACCTGGTGGTGATTAATATTTTAGAGGATAACGCCGGTTATGTCTCGGTTAGGTCTGGGATTTTCCCTCATCTGGCTCGTAATTTCGCATTTTTCGCATACTTGTGGGCTAGATCCTGGCCTTTTTCATGCTTGGACCACGTAGTAATGTGGTACCACACTGAAACAGTCAAATAAACATGGTTCCGATTAATATTTTACAGGATAACGCCGGCTATGTCTGGGTTAGGTCTGGGATTTGCCCACATCTGGCACGTACTTTAACATTTTTCGCATACTTGTTGGCCAGATCCTGGGCTTTTTCTGGTTTGGATAAGGTAGTAATGTGGTACCACACCGAAACAGTCAATTAAACCTGGTTGCGATTAATATTTAACAGGATAACGCCGGTTATGTCTCGGTTAGTTCTGGGATTTGCCCTCATCTGGCTAGTACTTTCGCATTTTTCGCATACTTGTTGGCCAGATCCTGGCCTTTTTCATGCTTGGACCACGTAGTAATGTGGTTCCACACCGAAACAGTCAATTAAACCAGGTTGCGATTAATATTTTAGAGGATAACGCCGGTTATGTCTGGTTTAGTTCTGGTATTTGCAATCATCTGGCTCGTACCTTCGCATTTTTCGCCTACTTGTTGGCAAGATCCTGGGCTTTTTCTGGTTTGGATCAGGTAGTAATGTGATACCACACTGAAACAGTCAATGAAAGCAGGTTCCGATTAATATTTCAGAGGATAACGCTGGTTATGTCTGGTTTAATTCTGGTATTTGCCATCATCTGTCTCGTACCTTCGCATTTTTCGCATACTTGTTGGCAAGATCCTGGGCTTTTTCTGGTTTGTATCCCGTCGTAATGTGGTTCCACACCGAAACAGTCAATTAAACCCGGTTGCGATTAATATTTTAGAGGATAACGCCGGTTATGTCTGGGTTAGGTCTGGGATTTGCCCTCATCTGGCTCGTACTTTCGCATTTCTCGCATACTTGTTGGCCAGAACCTGGGCTTTTTCTGGTTTACATCACGTAGTAATGTGGTTCCACACCGAAACAGTCAATTGAACCTGGTTGCGATTAATATTTTAGACGATAACGCCGGTTATGTCACGGTTAGGTCTGGGATTTGCCGTCATCTGGCTCGAATTTTCGCATTTCTCGCATACTTGTTGGCCAGATCCTGGGCTTTTTCTGGTTTGGATCACGTAGTAATGTGGTACCACACTGAAACAGTCAATAAAAGCTGGTTCCGATTAGTATTTTATAGGATAACGCTGGTTATGTCTGGTTTAGTTCTGGTATTCGCAATCATCTGGCTCGTACCTTCGCATTTTTCGCCTACTTGTTGGCAAGATCGTGGGCTTTTTCATGCTTGGATCACGTAGTAATGTGGTACCACACTGAAACAGTCAAATAAACCTGGTTCCGATTAATATTTTACAAGATAACGCCGGCTATGTCTCGGTTAGGTCTGGGATTTTCCCACATCTGGCTCGAACCTCCGCATTTTTAGCATACTTGTTGGCAAGATCCTGGGCTTTTTCTGGTTTGGATCACGTAGTAATGCGGTACCACACCGAAGCAGTCAATTCAACCTGGTGGTGATTAATATTTTAGAGGATAACGCCGGTTATGTCTCCGTTAGGTTTGGGATTTGCCCTCATCTGTCTCGTACTTTCGCATTTTTCGCATACTTGTTGGCCAGATCCTGGCCTTTTTCTGGTCTGTATCACGTAGTAATGCGGTACCACGCCGAAACAGTCAATTAAACCTGGTTGCGATTAATATTTTAGA
The DNA here is from genome assembly GCF_051014445.1 of Colletes latitarsis. Taxonomy (NCBI): domain Eukaryota; kingdom Metazoa; phylum Arthropoda; class Insecta; order Hymenoptera; family Colletidae; genus Colletes; species Colletes latitarsis. The sequence goes on from NC_135136.1 coordinate 18,168,594, forward strand.
GGATAGCGCCGGTTATGTCTCGGTTAGTTCTGGGATTTGCCCTCATCTGGCTAGTACTTTCGCATTTCTCGCATACATTTTGGCCAGATCCTGGGCTTTTTCTGGTTTGGATCACGTAGTAATGTGATAACACGCTGAAACAGTCAATGAAAGCAGGTTCCGATTAATATTTCAGAGGATAACGCTGGTTATGTCTGGTTTAGTTCTGGTATTTGCAATCATCTAGCTCGTACTTTCGCATTTTTCGCCTACTTGTTGGCAGGATCCTGGGCTTTTTCATGCTTGGATCACGTAGTAATGTGGTACCACACTGAAACTGTCAAATAAACCTGGTTCCGATTAATATTTTACAGGATAACGCCGGCTATGTCTCGGTTAGGTCTAGGATTTTCCCACATCTGGCTCGTACTTTCGCATTTCTCGCATAGATTTTGGCCAGATCCTGGGCTTTTTCTGGTTTGGATCACGTAGTAATGTGATAACACACTGAAACAGTCAATGAAAGCAGGTTCCGATTAATATTTCAGAGGATAACGCTGGTTATGTCTGGTTTAGTTCTGGTATTTGCAATCATCTAGCTCGTACCTTCGCATTTTTCGCATACTTGTTGGCAAGATCCTGGGCTTTTTCTGGTTTGGATCACGTAGTAATGCGGTACCACACCGAAGCAGTCAATTCAACCTTGTGGCGATTAATATTTTAGAGGATAACGCCGGTTATGTCTCCGTTAGGTTTGGGATTTTCCCTCATCTGGCTCGTAATTTCGCATTTTTCGCATACTTGTTGGCCAGATCCTGGCCTTTTTCATGCTTGGACCACGTAGTAATGTGGTACCACACTGAAACATTCAAATAAACCTGGTTCCGATTAGTATTTTAGAGGATAACGCTGGTTATGCCTGGTTTAGTTCTGGTATTTGCAATCATCTGGCTCGTACCTTCGCATTTTTCGCCTAGTTGTGGCAAGATCCTGGGCTTTTTCTGGTTTGGATCAGGTAGTAATGCGGTACCACACCTTAAAAGTCAATTAAACCTGGTTCCGAATAGTATTTTAGAGGATAACGCCGGTTACGTCTGGGTTAGTTCTGGTATTTGCAATCATCTGGCACATACTTTCGCGTTTTTCGCATACTTGTTGGGCAGATCCTGGGTTTTTTCTGGTTTGGATCCCGTAGTAATGAGGTTCCACACCGAAGCAGTCAATTAAACCTGGTTGCGATTAATATTTTAGACGATAACGCCGGTTATGTCACGGTCAGGTCTGGGATTTGCTGTCATCTGGCTCGAATTTTCCCATTTCTCGCATACTTGTTGGCCAGATTCTGGGCTTTTTCTGGTTTGGACCACGTAGTAATGTGGTACCACACTGAAACAATCAATAAAAGCTGGTTCCGAATAGTATTTTAGAGGATAACGCTGGTTATGTCTGGTTTAGTTCTGGTATTTGCAATCATCTGGCTCGTACCTTCGCATTTTTCGCCTACATGATGGCAAGATCCTGGGCTTTTTCATGCTTGGACCACGTAGTAATGTGGTACCACACTGAAACAGTCAAATAAACCTGGTTCCGATTAATATTTTACAGGATAACGCCGGCTATGTCTCGGTTAGGTCTGGGATTTTCCCTCATCTGGCTCGTAATTTCGCATTTTTCGCATACTTGTGGCAAGATCCTGGGCTTTTTCTGGTTCGGATCAGGTAGTAATGCGGTACCACCCCGTAACAGTCAATTAAACCTGGTTGCGATTAATATTTTAGAGGATAATGCAGGTTACGTCAGGGTTAGTTCTGGTATTTGCAATCATCTGGCTCATACTTTCGCGTTTTTCGCACACTTGTTGGCCAGATCCTGGGTTTTTTCTGGTTTGGATCCCGTAGTAACGAGGTTCCATACCGAAACAGTCAATTAAACCTGGTGGTGATTAATATTTTAGAGGAAAACGCCGGTTATGTCTCGGTTAGGTCTGGGATTTTCCCTCATCTGGCTCGTAATTTCGCATTTTTCGCATACTTATGGGCCAGATCCTGGCCTTTTTCATGCTTGGACCACGTAGCAATGTGGTAGCACACTGAAACAGTCAAATTTACATGGTTCCGATTAATATTTTACAGGATAACGCCGGCTACGTCTGGGTTAGGTCTCGTATTTGCCCTCATCTGGCTCATACTTTCGCGTTTTTCGAATACATCTTGGCAAGATCCTGGCCTTTTTCTGGTTTGGATCACGTAGTAATGCGGTACCACACCGAAACAGTCAATTAAACCTGGTTGCGATTAATATTTTAGAGGATAGCGCCTGTTATGTCTCGGTTAGGTCTGGGATTTTCCCTCATCTGGCTCGTAATTTCGCATTTTTCGCATACTTATGGGCCAGATCCTGGCCTTTTTCATGCTTGGACCACGTAGTAATGTGGTACCACACTGAAACAGTCAATAAAAGCTGGTTCCGATTAGTATTTTCGACGATAACGCTGGTTATGTTTGGGTTAGTTTTGGTATTTGCAATCATCTGTCACATACTTTCGCGTTTTTCGCATACTTCTTGGCCAGATCAAGGGTTCTTTCTGGTTTGGGTCCCGTAATAATGACGCTCCACACCGAAACAGTCAATTAAACCTGGTTGCGATTAATATTTTAGAGGATAGCGCCTGTTATGTCTCGGTTAGGTCTGGGATTTTCCCTCATCTGGCTCGTAATTTCGCATTTTTCGCATACTCATGGGCCAGATCCTGGCCTTTTTCATGCTTGGACCACGTAGTAATGTGGTTCCACACCGAAACAGTCAATTAAACCAGGTTGCGATTAATATTTTAGAGGATAACGCCGGTTATGTCTGGGTTAGGTCTGGGATTTGCCCTCATCTGGCACGAATTTTCGCATTTCTCGCATACTTGTTGCCCAGATCCTGGGCTTTTTCTGGTTTGGATCACGTAGTAATGTGGTACCACACTGATACAGTCAATAAAAGCTGGTTCCCATTAGTATTTTAGAGGATAACGCTGGTTATGTCTGGGTTAGTTCTGGTATTTGCAATCATCTGTCACATACTTTCGCGTTTTTCGCATACTTGTTGGCAAGATCCTGGGCTTTTTCATGCTTGGACCACGTAGTAATGTGGTACCACACTGAAACAGTCAATAAAAGCTGGTTCCGATTAGTATTTTTTAGGATAACGCTGGTTATGTCTGGTTTAGTTCTGGTATTTGCCATCATCTGTCTCGTACCTTCGCATTTTTCGCATACTTGTTGGCAAGATCCTGGGCTTTTTCTGGTTTGTATCCCGTCGTAATGTGGTTCCACACCGAAACAGTCAATTAAACCCGGTTGCGATTAATATTTTAGAGGATAACGCCGGTTATGTCTGGGTTAGGTCTGGGATATGCCCTCATCTGGCTCGTACTTTCGCATTTCTCGCATACTTGTTGGCCAGAACCTGGGCTTTTTCTGGTTTACATCACGTAGTAATGTGGTTCCACACCGAAACAGTCAATTGAACCTGGTTGCGATTAATATTTTAGACGATAACGCCGGTTATGTCACGGTTAGGTCTGGGATTTGCCGTCATCTGGCTCGAATTTTCGCATTTCTCGCATACTTGTTGGCCAGATCCTGGGCTTTTTCTGGTTTGGATCACGTAGTAATGTGGTACCACACTGAAACAGTCAATAAAAGCTGGTTCCCATTAGTATATTATAGGATAACGCTGGTTATGTCTGGTTTAGTTCTGGTATTTGCAATCATCTGGCTCGTACTTTCGCATTTTTCGCCTACTTGTTGGCAAGATCCTGGGCTTTTTCATGCTTGGATCACGTAGTAATGTGGTACCACACTGGAACAGTCAAATAAACCTGGTTCCGATTAATATTTTACAGGATAACGCCGGCTATGTCTCGGTTAGGTCTGGGATTTTCCCACATCTGGCTCGAACCTCCGCATTTTTCGCATACTTGTTGGCAAGATCCTGGGCTTTTTCTGGTTTGGATCACGTAGTAATGCGGTACCACGCCGAAACAGTCAATTAAACCTGGTTGCGATTAATACTTTAGAGGATAGCGCCGGTTATGTCTCGGTCAGTTCTGGGATTTGCCCTCATCTGGCTAGTACTTTCGCATTTCTCGCATACATTTTGGCCAGATCCTGGGCTTTTTCTGGTTTGGATCACGTAGTAATGTGGTAACACACTGAAACAGTCAATGAAAGCAGGTTCCGATTAATATTTCAGAGGATAACGCTGGTTATGTCTGGTTTAGTTCTGGTATTTGCAATCACCTAGCTCGTACCTTCGCATTTTTCGCCTACTTGTTGGCAAGATCCTGGGCTTTTTCATGCTTGGATCACGTAGTAATGTGGTACCACACTGAAACAGTCAAATAAACCTGGTTCCGATTAATATTTTACAGGATAACGCCGGCTATGTCTCGGTTAGGTCTGGGATTTTCCCACATCTGGCTCGTACCTCCGCATTTTTCGCATACTTGTTGGCAAGATCCTGGGCTTTTTCTGGTTTGGATCACGTAGTAATGCGGTACCACACCGAAGCAGTCAATTCAACCTTGTGGCGATTAATATTTTAGAGGATAACGCCGGTTATGTCTCCGTTAGGTTTGGGATTTTCCCTCATCTGGCTCGTAATTTCGCATTTTTCGCATACTTGTTGGCCAGATCCTGGCCTTTTTCATGCTTGGACCACGTAGTAATGTGGTACCACACTGAAACAGTCAAATAAACCTGGTTCCGATTAGTATTTTAGAGGATAACGCTGGTTATGCCTGGTTTAGTTCTGGTATTTGCAATCATCTGGCTCGTACCTTCGCATTTTTCGCCTAGTTGTGGCAAGATCCTGGGCTTTTTCTGGTTTGGATCAGGTAGTAATGCGGTACCACACCTTAACAGTCAATTAAACCTGGTTCCGAATAGTATTTTAGAGGATAACGCCGGTTACGTCTGGGTTAGTTCTGGTATTTGCAATCATCTGGCACATACTTTCGCGTTTTTCGCATACTTGTTGGGCAGATCCCGTTTTTTCTGGTTTGGATCCCGTAGTAATGAGGTTCCACACCGAAGCAGTCAATCAAACCTGGTTGCGATTAATATTTTAGACGATAACGCCGGTTATGTCACGGTCAGGTCTGGGATTTGCCGTCATCTGGCTCGAATTTTCGCATTTCTCGCATACTTGTTGGCCAGATCCTGGGCTTTTTCAGGTTTGGATCACGTAGTAATGTGGTACCACACTGAAACAGTCAAATAAACCTGGTTCCGATTAATATTTTACAGGATAACGCCGGCTGTGTCTCGGTTAGGTCTGGGATTTTCCCTCATCTGGCTCGTAATTTCGCATTTTTCGCATACTTTTGGCAAGATCCTGGGCTTTTTCTGGTTCGGATCAGGTAGTAATGCGGTACCACCCCGTAACAGTCAATTAAACCTGGTTGAGAATAGTATTTTAGAGGATAATGCAGGTTACGTCAGGGTTAGTTCTGGCATTTGCAATCATCTGGCTCATACTTTCGCGTTTTTCGCACACTTGTTGGCCAGATCCTGGGTTTTTTCTGGTTTGGATCCCGTAGTAATGAGGTTCCATACCGAAACAGTCAATTAAACCTGGTGGTGATTAATATTTTAGAGGATAACGCCGGTTATGTCTCGGTTAGGTCTGGGATTTTCCCTCATCTGGCTCGTAATTTCGCATTTTTCGCATACTCATGGGCCAGATCCTGGCCTTTTTCATGCTTGGACCACGTAGTAATGTGGTTCCACACCGAAACAGTCAATTAAACCAGGTTGCGATTAATATTTTAGAGGATAACGCCGGTTATGTCTGGGTTAGGTCTGGGATTTGCCCTCATCTGGCACGAATTTTCGCATTTCTCGCATACTTGTTGCCCAGATCCTGGGCTTTTTCTGGTTTGGATCACGTAGTAATGTGGTACCACACTGATACAGTCAATAAAAGCTGGTTCCCATTAGTATTTTAGAGGATAACGCTGGTTATGTCTGGGTTAGTTCTGGTATTTGCAATCATCTGTCACATACTTTCGCGTTTTTCGCATACTTGTTGGCAAGATCCTGGGCTTTTTCATGCTTGGACCACGTAGTAATGTGGTACCACACTGAAACAGTCAATAAAAGCTGGTTCCGATTAGTATTTTTTAGGATAACGCTGGTTATGTCTGGTTTAGTTCTGGTATTTGCCATCATCTGTCTCGTACCTTCGCATTTTTCGCATACTTGTTGGCAAGATCCTGGGCTTTTTCTGGTTTGTATCCCGTCGTAATGTGGTTCCACACCGAAACAGTCAATTAAACCCGGTTGCGATTAATATTTTAGAGGATAACGCCGGTTATGTCTGGGTTAGGTCTGGGATTTGCCCTCATCTGGCTCGTACTTTCGCATTTCTCGCATACTTGTTGGCCAGAACCTGGGCTTTTTCTGGTTTACATCACGTAGTAATGTGGTTCCACACCGAAACAGTCAATTGAACCTGGTTGCGATTAATATTTTAGACGATAACGCCGGTTATGTCACGGTTAGGTCTGGGATTTGCCGTCATCTGGCTCGAATTTTCGCATTTCTCGCATACTTGTTGGCCAGATCCTGGGCTTTTTCTGGTTTGGATCACGTAGTAATGTGGTACCACACTGAAACAGTCAATAAAAGCTGGTTCCCATTAGTATATTATAGGATAACGCTGGTTATGTCTGGTTTAGTTCTGGTATTTGCAATCATCTGGCTCGTACTTTCGCATTTTTCGCCTACTTGTTGGCAAGATCCTGGGCTTTTTCATGCTTGGATCACGTAGTAATGTGGTACCACACTGGAACAGTCAAATAAACCTGGTTCCGATTAATATTTTACAGGATAACGCCGGCTATGTCTCGGTTAGGTCTGGGATTTTCCCACATCTGGCTCGAACCTCCGCATTTTTCGCATACTTGTTGGCAAGATCCTGGGCTTTTTCTGGTTTGGATCACGTAGTAATGCGGTACCACACCGAAGCAGTCAATTCAACCTGGTGGCGATTAATATTTTAGAGGATAACGCCGGTTATGTCTCCGTTAGGTTTGGGATTTGCCCTCAGCTGTCTCGTACTTTCGCATTTTTCGCATACTTGTTGGCCAGATCCTGGCCTTTTTCTGGTCTGTATCACGTAGTAATGCGGTACCACGCCGAAACAGTCAATTAAACCTGGTTGCGATTAATACTTTAGAGGATAGCGCCGGTTATGTCTCGGTCAGTTCTGGGATTTGCCCTCATCTGGCTAGTACTTTCGCATTTCTCGCATACATTTTGGCCAGATCCTGGGCTTTTTCTGGTTTGGATCACGTAGTAATGTGGTAACACACTGAAACAGTCAATGAAAGCAGGTTCCGATTAATATTTCAGAGGATAACGCTGGTTATGTCTGGTTTAGTTCTGGTATTTGCAATCACCTAGCTCGTACCTTCGCATTTTTCGCCTACTTGTTGGCAAGATCCTGGGCTTTTTCATGCTTGGATCACGTAGTAATGTGGTACCACACTGAAACAGTCAAATAAACCTGGTTCCGATTAATATTTTACAGGATAACGCCGGCTATGTCTCGGTTAGGTCTGGGATTTTCCCACATCTGGCTCGTACCTCCGCATTTTTCGCATACTTGTTGGCAAGATCCTGGGCTTTTTCTGGTTTGGATCACGTAGTAATGCGGTACCACACCGAAGCAGTCAATTCAACCTTGTGGCGATTAATATTTTAGAGGATAACGCCGGTTATGTCTCCGTTAGGTTTGGGATTTTCCCTCATCTGGCTCGTAATTTCGCATTTTTCGCATACTTGTTGGCCAGATCCTGGCCTTTTTCATGCTTGGACCACGTAGTAATGTGGTACCACACTGAAACAGTCAAATAAACCTGGTTCCGATTAGTATTTTAGAGGATAACGCTGGTTATGCCTGGTTTAGTTCTGGTATTTGCAATCATCTGGCTCGTACCTTCGCATTTTTCGCCTAGTTGTGGCAAGATCCTGGGCTTTTTCTGGTTTGGATCAGGTAGTAATGCGGTACCACACCTTAACAGTCAATTAAACCTGGTTCCGAATAGTATTTTAGAGGATAACGCCGGTTACGTCTGGGTTAGTTCTGGTATTTGCAATCATCTGGCACATACTTTCGCGTTTTTCGCATACTTGTTGGGCAGATCCCGTTTTTTCTGGTTTGGATCCCGTAGTAATGAGGTTCCACACCGAAGCAGTCAATCAAACCTGGTTGCGATTAATATTTTAGACGATAACGCCGGTTATGTCACGGTCAGGTCTGGGATTTGCCGTCATCTGGCTCGAATTTTCGCATTTCTCGCATACTTGTTGGCCAGATCCTGGGCTTTTTCAGGTTTGGATCACGTAGTAATGTGGTACCACACTGAAACAGTCAAATAAACCTGGTTCCGATTAATATTTTACAGGATAACGCCGGCTGTGTCTCGGTTAGGTCTGGGATTTTCCCTCATCTGGCTCGTAATTTCGCATTTTTCGCATACTTTTGGCAAGATCCTGGGCTTTTTCTGGTTCGGATCAGGTAGTAATGCGGTACCACCCCGTAACAGTCAATTAAACCTGGTTGAGAATAGTATTTTAGAGGATAATGCAGGTTACGTCAGGGTTAGTTCTGGCATTTGCAATCATCTGGCTCATACTTTCGCGTTTTTCGCACACTTGCTGGCCAGATCCTGGGTTTTTTCTGGTTTGGATCCCGTAGTAATGAGGTTCCATACCGAAACAGTCAATTAAACCTGGTGGTGATTAATATTTTAGAGGATAACGCCGGTTATGTCTCGGTTAGGTCTGGGATTTTCCCTCATCTGGCTCGTAATTTCGCATTTTTCGCATACTCATGGGCCAGATCCTGGCCTTTTTCATGCTTGGACCACGTAGTAATGTGGTTCCACACCGAAACAGTCAATTAAACCAGGTTGCGATTAATATTTTAGAGGATAACGCCGGTTATGTCTGGGTTAGGTCTGGGATTTGCCCTCATCTGGCACGAATTTTCGCATTTCTCGCATACTTGTTGCCCAGATCCTGGGCTTTTTCTGGTTTGGATCACGTAGTAATGTGGTACCACACTGATACAGTCAATAAAAGCTGGTTCCCATTAGTATTTTAGAGGATAACGCTGGTTATGTCTGGGTTAGTTCTGGTATTTGCAATCATCTGTCACATACTTTCGCGTTTTTCGCATACTTGTTGGCAAGATCCTGGGCTTTTTCATGCTTGGACCACGTAGTAATGTGGTACCACACTGAAACAGTCAATAAAAGCTGGTTCCGATTAGTATTTTTTAGGATAACGCTGGTTATGTCTGGTTTAGTTCTGGTATTTGCCATCATCTGTCTCGTACCTTCGCATTTTTCGCATACTTGTTGGCAAGATCCTGGGCTTTTTCTGGTTTGTATCCCGTCGTAATGTGGTTCCACACCGAAACAGTCAATTAAACCCGGTTGCGATTAATATTTTAGAGGATAACGCCGGTTATGTCTGGGTTAGGTCTGGGATTTGCCCTCATCTGGCTCGTACTTTCGCATTTCTCGCATACTTGTTGGCCAGAACCTGGGCTTTTTCTGGTTTACATCACGTAGTAATGTGGTTCCACACCGAAACAGTCAATTGAACCTGGTTGCGATTAATATTTTAGACGATAACGCCGGTTATGTCACGGTTAGGTCTGGGATTTGCCGTCATCTGGCTCGAATTTTCGCATTTCTCGCATACTTGTTGGCCAGATCCTGGGCTTTTTCTGGTTTGGATCACGTAGTAATGTGGTACCACACTGAAACAGTCAATAAAAGCTGGTTCCCATTAGTATATTATAGGATAACGCTGGTTATGTCTGGTTTAGTTCTGGTATTTGCAATCATCTGGCTCGTACTTTCGCATTTTTCGCCTACTTGTTGGCAAGATCCTGGGCTTTTTCATGCTTGGATCACGTAGTAATGTGGTACCACACTGGAACAGTCAAATAAACCTGGTTCCGATTAATATTTTACAGGATAACGCCGGCTATGTCTCGGTTAGGTCTGGGATTTTCCCACATCTGGCTCGAACCTCCGCATTTTTCGCATACTTGTTGGCAAGATCCTGGGCTTTTTCTGGTTTGGATCACGTAGTAATGCGGTACCACACCGAAGCAGTCAATTCAACCTGGTGGCGATTAATATTTTAGAGGATAACGCCGGTTATGTCTCCGTTAGGTTTGGGATTTGCCCTCAGCTGTCTCGTACTTTCGCATTTTTCGCATACTTGTTGGCCAGATCCTGGCCTTTTTCTGGTCTGTATCACGTAGTAATGCGGTACCACGCCGAAACAGTCAATTAAACCTGGTTGCGATTAATACTTTAGAGGATAGCGCCGGTTATGTCTCGGTCAGTTCTGGGATTTGCCCTCATCTGGCTAGTACTTTCGCATTTCTCGCATACATTTTGGCCAGATCCTGGGCTTTTTCTGGTTTGGATCACGTAGTAATGTGGTAACACACTGAAACAGTCAATGAAAGCAGGTTCCGATTAATATTTCAGAGGATAACGCTGGTTATGTCTGGTTTAGTTCTGGTATTTGCAATCACCTAGCTCGTACCTTCGCATTTTTCGCCTACTTGTTGGCAAGATCCTGGGCTTTTTCATGCTTGGATCACGTAGTAATGTGGTACCACACTGAAACAGTCAAATAAACCTGGTTCCGATTAATATTTTACAGGATAACGCCGGCTATGTCTCGGTTAGGTCTGGGATTTTCCCACATCTGGCTCGTACCTCCGCATTTTTCGCATACTTGTTGGCAAGATCCTGGGCTTTTTCTGGTTTGGATCACGTAGTAATGCGGTACCACACCGAAGCAGTCAATTCAACCTCGTGGCGATTAATATTTTAGAGGATAACGCCGGTTATGTCTCCGTTAGGTTTGGGATTTTCCCTCATCTGGCTCGTAATTTCGCATTTTTCGCATACTTGTTGGCCAGATCCTGGCCTTTTTCATGCTTGGACCACGTAGTAATGTGGTACCACACTGAAACAGTCAAATAAACCTGGTTCCGATTAGTATTTTAGAGGATAACGCTGGTTATGCCTGGTTTAGTTCTGGTATTTGCAATCATCTGGCTCGTACCTTCGCATTTTTCGCCTAGTTGTGGCAAGATCCTGGGCTTTTTCTGGTTTGGATCAGGTAGTAATGCGGTACCACACCTTAACAGTCAATTAAACCTGGTTCCGAATAGTATTTTAGAGGATAACGCCGGTTACGTCTGGGTTAGTTCTGGTATTTGCAATCATCTGGCACATACTTTCGCGTTTTTCGCATACTTGTTGGGCAGATCCCGTTTTTTCTGGTTTGGATCCCGTAGTAATGAGGTTCCACACCGAAGCAGTCAATCAAACCTGGTTGCGATTAATATTTTAGACGATAACGCCGGTTATGTCACGGTCAGGTCTGGGATTTGCCGTCATCTGGCTCGAATTTTCGCATTTCTCGCATACTTGTTGGCCAGATCCTGGGCTTTTTCAGGTTTGGATCACGTAGTAATGTGGTACCACACTGAAACAGTCAAATAAACCTGGTTCCGATTAATATTTTACAGGATAACGCCGGCTGTGTCTCGGTTAGGTCTGGGATTTTCCCTCATCTGGCTCGTAATTTCGCATTTTTCGCATACTTGTGGCAAGATCCTGGGCTTTTTCTGGTTCGGATCAGGTAGTAATGCGGTACCACCCCGTAACAGTCAATTAAACCCGGTTGAGAATAGTATTTTAGAGGATAATGCAGGTTACGTCTGGGTTAGTTCTGGTATTTGCAATCATCTGGCTCATACTTTCGCGTTTTTCGCACACTTGTTGGCCAGATCCTGGGTTTTTTCTGGTTTGGATCCCGTAGTAATGAGGTTCCATACCGAAACAGTCAATTAAACCTGGTGGTGATTAATATTTTAGGGGATAACGCCGGTTATGTCTCGGTTAGGTCTGGGATTTTCCCTCATCTGGCTCGTAATTTCGCATTTTTCGCATACTTATGGGCCAGATCCTGGCCTTTTCCATGCTTGGACCACGCAGTAATGTGGTATCACACTGAAACAGTCAATTAAACCTGGTTGCGATTAATATTTTAGAGGATAACGCCGGTTATGTCTGGGTGAGGTCTGGGATTTGCCCACATCTGGCTCGTACTTTCGCATTTTTCGCATACTTGTTGGCCAGATCCTGGGCTTTTTCTGGTTTTGATAACGTAGTAATGTGGTACCACACCGAAACAGTCCATTAAACCTGGTTGCGATTAATATTTTAGAGGATAACGCCGGTTATGTCTCGGTTAGTTCTGGGATTTGCCCTCATCTGGCTCATACTTTCGCATTTCTCGCATACTTGTTGGCCAGATCCTGGGCTTTTTCTGGTTTGGATCACGTAGTAATGTGGTACCACACTGAAACAGTCAATGAAAGCTGGTTCCGATTAGTATTTTAGAGGATAACGCTGGTTATGTCTGGGTTAGTTCTGGTATTTGCAATCATCTGTCACATACTTTCGCGTTTTTCGCATACTTCTTGGCCAGATCCAGTGTTCTTTCTGGTTTGGTCCCGTAATAATGACGCTCCACACCGAAACAGTCAATTAAGCCTGGTTGCGATTAATATTTTGGAGGATAACGCTGGTTATGTCTGGGTTAGTTCTGGTATTTGCAATCATCTGTCTCATACGTTCGCAATTTTTGCATACTCGTTGGCAAGATCCTGGGCTTTTCCTGGTTTGGATCACGTAGTAATGCGGTACCACACCGTAGCAGTCAATTAAACCTGGTTGCGATTAATATGTTGGAGGATAACGCCGGTTATGTCTCGGTTAGTTCTGGTATTTGCTATCATCTGGCTCGTACCTTCGCATTTTTCGCCTACTTGTTGGCAAGATCCTGGGCTTTTTCATGCTTGGACCATGTAGTAATGTGGTACCACACTGAAACAGTCAAATAAACCTGGTTCCGATTAATATTTAACAGGATAACGCCGGCTATGTCTCGGTTAGGTCTGGGATTTTCCCTCATCTGGCTCGTACCTCCGCATTTTTCGCATACTTGTTGGCAAGATCCTGGGCATTTTCTGGTTGGGATCACGTAGTAATGCGGTACCACACCGAAGCAGTCAATTCAACCTTGTGGCGATTAATATTTTAGAGGATAACGCCGGCTATGTCTCGGTTAGGTCTGGGATTTGC